>NW_027066938.1:0-16316 GCF_032884065.1 Artemia franciscana | reverse complement strand
AGCTACGTATGTTGAAAAAATGAAGATATTAGACTATTTTATGATTGCAAATGGTAAAGAATGTGATTAAAGGCTCTTTTCCTATGTCAAAAGATTTAGTTTTAGAGGGTAATAGCTACGTATGTTGAAAAAATGAAGATATTAGACTATTTTATGATTGCAAATTGTAAGGAATGTGATTAAAGGCTCTTTTCCTATGTCAAAAGTTTTAGTTTTCGAGGGTAATAGCTACGTATGTTGAAAAAATGAAGATATTAGACTATTCTATGATTGCAAATGGTAAAGAATGTGATTAAAGGCTCTTTTCCTATTTCAAAAGTTTTAGTTTTCGAGGGTAATAGCTACGTATGTTGAAAAAATGAAGATATTAGACTATTTTATGATTGCAAATGGTAAAGAATGTGATTAAAGGCTCTTTTCCTATTTCAAAAGTTTTAGTTTTCGAGGGTAATAGCTACGTATGTTGAAAAAATGAAGATATTAGACTATTTTATGATTGCACATGGTAAAGAATGTGATTAAAGGCTCTTTTCCTATGTCAAAAGATTTAGTTTTCGAGGGTAATAGCTACGTATGTTGGAAAAATGAAGATATTAGACTATTTTATGATTGCAAATTGTAAAGAATGTGATAAAAGGCTCTTTTCCTATGTCAAAAGTTTTAGTTTTCGAGGGTAATAGCTACGTATGTTGAAAAAATGAAGATATTAGGACTATTCTATGATTGCAAATGGTAAAGAATGTGATTAAAGGCTCTTTTCCTATTTCAAAAGTTATAGTTTTCGGTGGTAAGAGCTACGTATGTTGAAAAAATGAAGATATTAGACTATTTTATGATTGCAAATGGTAAAGAATGTGATTAAAGGCTCTTTTCCTATTTCAAAAGTTTTAGTTTTCGGAGGTAAGAGCTACGTATGTTGAAAAAATGAAGATATTAGACAATTTTATGATTGCACATGGTAAAGAATGTGATTAAAGGCTCTTTTCCTATTTCAAAAGTTTTAGTTTTCGAGGGTAATAGCTACGTATGTTGAAAAATGAAGATATTAGACTATTTTATGATTGCAAATGGTAAAGAATGTGATTAAAGGCTCTTTTCCTATTTCAAAAGTTTTAGTTTTCGAGGTTAATAGCTATGTCTGTGGAAAAAATGAAGATATTAGACTATTTTATGATTGCAAATGGTAAAGAATGTGATTAAAGGCTCTTTTCCTATGTCAAAAGTTTTAGTTTTCGAGGGTAATAGCTACGTATGTTGAAAAAATGAAGATATTAGACTATTTTATGATTGCAAATGGTAAAGAATGTGATTAAAGGCTCTTTTCCTATTTCAAAAGTTTTAGTTTTCGAGGGTAATAGCTTTGTCTGTGGAAAAAATGAAGATATTAGACTATTTTATGATTGCACATGGTAAAGAATGTGATTAAAGGCTCTTTTCCTATGTCAAAAGTTTTAATTTTCGAGGGTAATAGCTACGTATGTTGAAAAAATGAAGATATTAGACTATTTTATGATTGCAAATGGTAAAGAATGTGATTAAAGGCTCTTTTCCTATTTCAAAAGTTTTAGTTTTCGAGGGTAAGAGCTTTGTCTGTGGAAAAAATGAAGATATTAGACAATTTTATGATTGCACATGGTAAAGAATGTCATTAAAGGCTCTTTTCCTATTTCAAAAGTTTTAGTTTTCGAGGGTAATAGCTACGTATGTTGAAAAAATGAAGATATTAGACTATTTTATGATTGCACATGGTAAAGAATGTGATTAAAGGGTCTTTTCCTATGTCAAAAGTTTTAGTTTTCGAGGGTAATAGCTACGTATGTTGGAAAAATGAAGATATTAGACTATTTTATGATTGCAAATTGTAAAGAATGTGATAAAAGGCTCTTTTCCTATGTCAAAAGTTTTAGTTTTTGAGGGTAATAGCTACGTATGTTGAAAAAGTGAAGATATTAGACTATTCTATGATTGCAAATGGTAAAGAATGTGATTAAAGGCTCTTTTCCTATTTCAAAAGTTATAGTTTTTGAGGGTAATAGCTACGTATGTTAAAAAAATGAAGATATTAGACTATTTTATGATTGCAAATGGTAAAGAATGTTATTAAAGGCTCTTTTCCTATTTCAAAAGTTTTAGTTTTCGGGGGTAAGAGCTACGTATGTTGAAAAAATGAAGATATTAGACTATTTTATGATTGCAAATGGTAAAGAATGTGATTAAAGGCTCTTTTCCTATTTCAAAAGTTTTAGTTTTCGAGGGTAATAGCTACGTATGTTGAAAAAATGAAGATATTAGACTATTTTATGATTGCAAATGGTAAAGAATGTGATTAAAGGCTCTTTTCCTATGTCAAAAGATTTAGTTTTCGAGGGTAATAGCTACGTATGTTGAAAAAATGAAGATATTAGACTATTTTATGATTGCAAATTGTAAAGAATGTGATTAAAGGCTCTTTTCCTATGTCAAAAGTTTTAGTTTTCGAGGGTAATAGCTACGTATGTTGAAAAAATGAAGATATTAGACTATTCTATGATTGCAAATGGTAAAGAATGTGATTAAAGGCTCTTTTCCTATTTCAAAAGTTTTAGTTTTCGAGGGTAATAGCTACGTATGTTGAAAAAATGAAGATATTAGACTATTTTATGATTGCAAATGGTAAAGAATGTGATTAAAGGCTCTTTTCCTATTTCAAAAGTTTTAGTTTTCGAGGGTAATAGCTACGAATGTTGAAAAAATAAAGATATTAGACTATTTTATGATTGCAAATGGTAAAGAATGTGATTAAAGGCTCTTTTCCTATGTCAAAAGTTTTAGTTTTCGAGGGTAATAGCTACGTATGTTGAAAAAATGAAGATATTAGACAATTTTATGATTGAACATGGTAAAGAATGTGATTAAAGGCTCTTTTCCTATTTCAAAAGTTTTAGTTTTCGAGGGTAATAGCTACGTATGTTGAAAAAATGAATATATTAGACTATTTTATGATTGCAAATGGTAAAGAATGTGCTTAAAGGCTCTTTTCCTATGTCAAAAGTTTTAGTTTTCGAGGGTAATAGCTACGTATGTTGAAAAAATGAAGATATTAGACTATTTTATGATTGCAAATAGTAAAGAATGTGATTAAAGGCTCTTTTCCTATTTCAAAAGTTTTAGTTTTCGAGGGTAATAGCTTTGTCTGTGGAAAAAATGAAGATATTAGACTATTTTATGATTGCACATGGTAAAGAATGTGATTAAAGGCTCTTTTCCTATGTCAAAAGTTTTAGTTTTCGAGGGTAATAGCTACGTATGTTGAAAAAGTGAAGATATTAGACTATTTTATGATTGCAAATGGTAAAGAATGTGATTAAAGGCTCTTTTCCTATTTCAAAAGTTTTAGTTTTCGAGGGTAAGAGCTTTGTCTGTGGAAAATATGAAGATATTAGACAATTTTATGATTGCACATGGTAAAGAATGTGATTAAAGGCTCTTTTCCTATTTCAAAAGTTTTAGTTTTCGAGGGTAATAGCTACGTATGTTGAAAAAATGAAGATATTAGACTATTTTATGATTGCACATGGTAAAGAATGTGATTAAAGGCTCTTTTCCTATGTCAAAAGATTTAGTTTTCGAGGGTAATAGCTACGTATGTTGGAAAAATGAAGATATTAGACTATTTTATGATTGCAAATTGTAAAGAATGTGATAAAAGGCTCTTTTCCTATGTCAAAAGTTTTAGTTTCGAGGGTAATAGCTACGTATGTTGAAAAAAATGAAGATATTAGACTATTCTATGATTGCAAATGGTAAAGAATGTGATTAAAGGCTCTTTTCCTATTTCAAAAGTTATAGTTTTCGGTGGTAAGAGCTACGTATGTTGAAAAAATGAAGATATTAGACTATTTTATGATTGCAAATGGTAAAGAATGTGATTAAAGGCTCTTTTCCTATTTCAAAAGTTTTAGTTTTCGGGGGTAAGAGCTACGTATGTTGAAAAAATGAAGATATTAGACAATTTTATGATTGCACATGGTAAAGAATGTGATTAAAGGCTCTTTTCCTATTTCAAAAGTTTTAGTTTTCGAGGGTAATAGCTACGTATGTTGAAAAATGAAGATATTAGACTATTTTATGATTGCAAATGGTAAAGAATGTGATTAAAGGCTCTTTTCCTATTTCAAAAGTTTTAGTTTTCGAGGTTAATAGCTATGTCTGTGGAAAAAATGAAGATATTAGACTATTTTATGATTGCAAATGGTAAAGAATGTGATTAAAGGCTCTTTTCCTATGTCAAAAGTTTTAGTTTTCGAGGGTAATAGCTACGTATGTTGAAAAAATGAAGATATTAGACTATTTTATGATTGCAAATGGTAAAGAATGTGATTAAAGGCTCTTTTCCTATTTCAAAAGTTTTAGTTTTCGAGGGTAATAGCTTTGTCTGTGGAAAAAATGAAGATATTAGACTATTTTATGATTGCACATGGTAAAGAATGTGATTAAAGGCTCTTTTCCTATGTCAAAAGTTTTAATTTTCGAGGGTAATAGCTACGTATGTTGAAAAAATGAAGATATTAGACTATTTTATGATTGCAAATGGTAAAGAATGTGATTAAAGGCTCTTTTCCTATTTCAAAAGTTTTAGTTTTCGAGGGTAAGAGCTTTGTCTGTGGAAAAAATGAAGATATTAGACAATTTTATGATTGCACATGGTAAAGAATGTCATTAAAGGCTCTTTTCCTATTTCAAAAGTTTTAGTTTTCGAGGGTAATAGCTACGTATGTTGAAAAAATGAAGATATTAGACTATTTTATGATTGCACATGGTAAAGAATGTGATTAAAGGGTCTTTTCCTATGTCAAAAGTTTTAGTTTTCGAGGGTAATAGCTACGTATGTTGGAAAAATGAAGATATTAGACTATTTTATGATTGCAAATTGTAAAGAATGTGATAAAAGGCTCTTTTCCTATGTCAAAAGTTTTAGTTTTTGAGGGTAATAGCTACGTACGTTGAAAAAGTGAAGATATTAGACTATTCTATGATTGCAAATGGTAAAGAATGTGATTAAAGGCTCTTTTCCTATTTCAAAAGTTATAGTTTTTGAGGGTAATAGCTACGTATGTTAAAAAAATGAAGATATTAGACTATTTTATGATTGCAAATGGTAAAGAATGTTATTAAAGGCTCTTTTCCTATTTCAAAAGTTTTAGTTTTCGGGGGTAAGAGCTACGTATGTTGAAAAAATGAAGATATTAGACTATTTTATGATTGCAAATGGTAAAGAATGTGATTAAAGGCTCTTTTCCTATTTCAAAAGTTTTAGTTTTCGAGGGTAATAGCTACGTATGTTGAAAAAATGAAGATATTAGACTATTTTATGATTGCAAATGGTAAAGAATGTTATTAAAGGCTCTTTTCCTAAGTCAAAAGTTTTAGTTTTCGAGGGTAATAGCTACGTATGTTGAAAAAATGAAGATATTAGACTATTTTATGATTGCAAATGGTAAAGAATGTGATTAAAGGCTCTTTTCCTATTTCTAAAGTTTTAGTTTTCGGGGGTAAGAGCTACGTATGTTGAACAAATGAAGATATTAGACTATTTTATGATTGCAAATGGTAAAGAATGTGATTAAAGGCTCTTTTCCTATTTCAAAAGTTTTAGTTTTCGAGGGTAATAGCTACGTATGTTGAAAAAATGAAGATATTAGACTATTTTATGATTGCACCTGGTAAAGAATGTGATTAAAGGCTCTTTTCCTATTTCAAAAGTTTTAGTTTTCGAGGGTAATAGCTACGAATGTTGAAAAAATAAAGATATTAGACTATTTTATGATTGCAAATGGTAAAGAATGTGATTAAAGGCTCTTTTCCTATGTCAAAAGTTTTAGTTTTCGAGGGTAATAGCTACGTATGTTGAAAAAATGAAGATATTAGACAATTTTATGATTGAACATGGTAAAGAATGTGATTGAAGGCTCTTTTCCTATTTCAAAAGTTTTAGTTTTCGAGGGTAATAGCTACGTATGTTGAAAAAATGAATATATTAGACTATTTTATGATTGCAAATGGTAAAGAATGTGCTTAAAGGCTCTTTTCCTATGTCAAAAGTTTTAGTTTTCGAGGGTAATAGCTACGTATGTTGAAAAAATGAAGATATTAGACTATTTTATGATTGCAAATAGTAAAGAATGTGATTAAAGGCTCTTTTCCTATTTCAAAAGTTTTAGTTTTCGAGGGTAATAGCTTTGTCTGTGGAAAAAATGAAGATATTAGACTATTTTATGATTGCACATGGTAAAGAATGTGATTAAAGGCTCTTTTCCTATGTCAAAAGTTTTAGTTTTCGAGGGTAATAGCTACGTATGTTGAAAAAGTGAAGATATTAGACTATTTTATGATTGCAAATGGTAAAGAATGTGATTAAAGGCTCTTTTCCTATTTCAAAAGTTTTAGTTTTCGAGGGTAAGAGCTTTGTCTGTGGAAAATATGAAGATATTAGACAATTTTATGATTGCACATGGTAAAGAATGTGATTAAAGGCTCTTTTCCTATTTCAAAAGTTTTAGTTTTCGAGGGTAATAGCTACGTATGTTGAAAAAATGAAGATATTAGACTATTTTATGATTGCACATGGTAAAGAATGTGATTAAAGGCTCTTTTCCTATGTCAAAAGATTTAGTTTTCGAGGGTAATAGCTACGTATGTTGGAAAAATGAAGATATTAGACTATTTATGATTGCAAATTGTAAAGAATGTGATAAAAGGCTCTTTTCCTATGTCAAAAGTTTTAGTTTTCGAGGGTAATAGCTACGTATGTTGAAAAAATGAAGATATTAGACTATTCTATGATTGCAAATGGTAAAGAATGTGATTAAAGGCTCTTTTCCTATTTCAAAGTTATAGTTTTCGGTGGTAAGAGCTACGTATGTTGAAAAAATGAAGATATTAGACTATTTTATGATTGCAAATGGTAAAGAATGTGATTAAAGGCTCTTTTCCTATTTCAAAAGTTTTAGTTTTCGGGGGTAAGAGCTACGTATGTTGAAAAAATGAAGATATTAGACAATTTTATGATTGCACATGGTAAAGAATGTGATTAAAGGCTCTTTTCCTATTTCAAAAGTTTTAGTTTTCGAGGGTAATAGCTACGTATGTTGAAAAATGAAGATATTAGACTATTTTATGATTGCAAATGGTAAAGAATGTGATTAAAGGCTCTTTTCCTATTTCAAAAGTTTTAGTTTTCGAGGTTAATAGCTATGTCTGTGGAAAAAATGAAGATATTAGACTATTTTATGATTGCAAATGGTAAAGAATGTGATTAAAGGCTCTTTTCCTATGTCAAAAGTTTTAGTTTTCGAGGGTAATAGCTACGTATGTTGAAAAAATGAAGATATTAGACTATTTTATGATTGCAAATGGTAAAGAATGTGATTAAAGGCTCTTTTCCTATTTCAAAAGTTTTAGTTTTCGAGGGTAATAGCTTTGTCTGTGGAAAAAATGAAGATATTAGACTATTTTATGATTGCACATGGTAAAGAATGTGATTAAAGGCTCTTTTCCTATGTCAAAAGTTTTAATTTTCGAGGGTAATAGCTACGTATGTTGAAAAAATGAAGATATTAGACTATTTTATGATTGCAAATGGTAAAGAATGTGATTAAAGGCTCTTTTCCTATTTCAAAAGTTTTAGTTTTCGAGGGTAAGAGCTTTGTCTGTGGAAAAAATGAAGATATTAGACAATTTTATGATTGCACATGGTAAAGAATGTCATTAAAGGCTCTTTTCCTATTTCAAAAGTTTTAGTTTTCGAGGGTAATAGCTACGTATGTTGAAAAAATGAAGATATTAGACTATTTTATGATTGCACATGGTAAAGAATGTGATTAAAGGGTCTTTTCCTATGTCAAAAGTTTTAGTTTTCGAGGGTAATAGCTACGTATGTTGGAAAAATGAAGATATTAGACTATTTTATGATTGCAAATTGTAAAGAATGTGATAAAAGGCTCTTTTCCTATGTCAAAAGTTTTAGTTTTTGAGGGTAATAGCTACGTATGTTGAAAAAGTGAAGATATTAGACTATTCTATGATTGCAAATGGTAAAGAATGTGATTAAAGGCTCTTTTCCTATTTCAAAAGTTATAGTTTTTGAGGGTAATAGCTACGTATGTTGAAAAAATGAAGATATTAGACTATTTTATGATTGCAAATGGTAAAGAATGTTATTAAAGGCTCTTTTCCTATTTCAAAAGTTTTAGTTTTCGGGGGTAAGAGCTACGTATGTTGAAAAAATGAAGATATTAGACTATTTTATGATTGCAAATGGTAAAGATGTGATTAAAGGCTCTTTTCCTATTTCAAAAGTTTTAGTTTTCGAGGGTAATAGCTACGTATGTTGAAAAAATGAAGATATTAGACTATTTTATGATTGCAATGGTAAAGAATGTTATTAAAGGCTCTTTTCCTAAGTCAAAAGTTTTAGTTTTCGAGGGTAATAGCTACGTATGTTGAAAAAATGAAGATATTAGACTATTTTATGATTGCAAATGGTAAAGAATGTGATTAAAGGCTCTTTTCCTATTTCGAAAGTTTTAGTTTTCGGGGGTAAGAGCTACGTATGTTGAACAAATGAAGATATTAGACTATTTTATGATTGCAAATGGTAAAGAATGTGATTAAAGGCTCTTTTCCTATTTCAAAAGTTTTAGTTTTCGAGGGTAATAGCTACGTATGTTGAAAAAATGAAGATATTAGACTATTTTATGATTGCACCTGGTAAAGAATGTGATTAAAGGCTCTTTTCCTATGTCAAAAGTTTTAGTTTTCGAGGGTAATAGCTACGTATGTTGAAAAAATGAAGATATTAGACTATTTTATAATTGCAAATGGTAAAGAATGTGATTAAAGGCTCTTTTCCTATTTCAAAAGTTTTAGTTTTCGAGGGTAAGAGCTTTGTCTGTGGAAAAAATGAAGATTTTAGAGAATTTTATGATTGCACATGGTAAAGAATGTGATTAAAGGCTCTTTTCCTATTTCAAAAGTTTTAGTTTTCGAGGGTAATAGCTACGTATGTTGAAAAAATGAAGATATTAGACTATTTTATGATTGCAAATGGTAAAGAATGTGATTAAAGGCTCTTTTCCTATTTCAAAAGTTTTAGTTTTCGAGGGTAAGAGCTTTGTCTGTGGAAAAAATGAAGATATTAGACAATTTTATGATTGCACATGGTAAAGAATGTGATTAAAGGCTCTTTTCCTTTTTCAAAAGTTTTAGTTTTCGAGGGTAATAGCTACGTATGTTGAAAAAATGAAGATATTAGACTATTTTATGATTGCACATGGTAAAGAATGTGATTAAAGGCTCTTTTCCTATGTCAAAAGTTTTAGTTTTCGAGGGTAATAGCTACGTATGTTGGAAAAATGAAGATATTAGACTATTTTATGATTGCAAATTGTAAAGAAAGTGATAAAAGGCTCTTTTCCTATGTCAAAAGTTTTAGTTTTCGAGGGTAATAGCTACGTATGTTGAAAAAATGAAGATATTAGACTATTCTATGATTGCAAATGGTAAAGAATGTGATTAAAGGCTCTTTTCCTATTTCAAAAGTTATAGTTTTCGGTGGTAAGAGCTACGTATGTTGAAAAAATGAAGATATTAGACTATTTTATGATTGCAAATGGTAAAGAATGTGATTAAAGGCTCTTTTCCTATTTCAAAAGTTTTAGTTTTCGAGAGTAATAGCTAAATATGTTGAAAAAATGAAGATATTAGACTATTTTATGATTGCAAATGGTAAAGAATGTGATTAAAGGCTCTTTTCCTATGTCAAAAGTTTTAGTTTTCGAGGGTAATAGCTACATATGTTGAAAAAATGAAGATATTAGACAATTTTATGATTGCACATGGTAAAGAATGTGATTAAAGGCTCTTTTCCTATTTCAAAAGTTTTAGTTTTAGAGGGTAATAGCTACGTATGTTGAAAAAATGAAGATATTGGACTATTTTATGATTGCAAATGGTAAAGAATGTGATTAAAGGCTCTTTCCTATTTCAAAAGTTTTAGTTTTCGAGGGTAATAGCTTTTTCAGTGGAAAAAATGAAGATATTAGACTATTTTATGATTGCACATGGTAAAGAATGTGATTAAAGGCTCTTTTCCTATGTCAAAAGTTTTACTTTTCGAGGGTAATAGCTACGTATGTTGAAAAAATGAAGATATTAGACTATTTATGATTGCAAATGGTAAAGAATGCGATTAAAGGCTCTTTCCCTATTTCAAAAGTTTTAGTTTTCGAGGGTAAGAGCTTTGTCTGTGGAAAAAATGAAGATATTAGACAATTTTATGATTGCATATGGTAAAGAATGTGATTAAAGGCTCTTTTCCTATGTCAAAAGTTTTAGTTTTCGAGGGTAATAGCTACGTATGTTGAAAAAATGAAGATATTAGACTATTTTATGATTGCACATGGTAAAGAATGTGATTAAAGGCTCTTTTCCTATGTCAAAAGTTTTAGTTTTCGAGGGTAATAGCTACGTATGTTGAAAAAATGAAGATATTAGACTATTTTATGATTGCAAATGGTAAAGAATGTGATAAAAGGCTCTTTTCCTATGTCAAAAGTTTTAGTTTTCGAGGGTAATAGCTACGTATGTTGAAAAAATTAAGATATTAGACTATTCTATGATTGCAAATGGTAAAGAATGTGATTAAAGGCTCTTTTCCTATTTCAAAAGTTTTAGTTTTCGAGGGTAATAGCTACGTATGTTGAAAAAATGAATATATTAGACTATTTTATGATTGCAAATGGTAAAGAATGTGATTAAAGGCTCTTTTCCTATTTCAAAAGTTTTAGTTTTCGGGGGTAAGAGCTACGTATGTTGAAAAAATGAAGATATTAGACTATTTTATGATTGCAAATGGTAAATATGATTAAAGGCTCTTTTCCTATTTCAAAAGTTTTAGTTTTCGAGGGTAATAGCTACGTATGTTGAAAAAATGAAGATATTAGACTATTTTATGATTGCAAATGGTAAAGAATGTGATTAAAGGCTCTTTTCCTATTTCAAAAGTTTTAGTTTTCGAGGGTAATAGCTTTGTCTGTGGAAAAAATGAAGATATTAGACTATTTTATGATTGCACATGGTAAAGAATGTGATTAAAGGCTCTTTTCCTATGTCAAAAGTTTTAGTTTTCGAGGGTAATAGCTACGTATGTTGAAAAAATGAAGATATTAGACTATTTTATGATTGCAAATGGTAAAGAATGTGATTAAAGGCTCTTTTCCTATTTCAAAAGTTTTAGTTTTCGAGGGCAAGAGCTTTGTCTGTGGAAAAAATGAAGATATTAGACAATTTTATGATTGCACATGGTAAAGAATGTGATTAAAGGCTCTTTTCCTATTTCAAAAGTTTTAGTTTTCGAGGGTAATAGCTACGTATGTTGAAAAAATGAAGATATTAGACTATTTTATGATTGCAAATGGTAAAGAATGTGATTAAAGGCTCTTTTCCTATTTCAAAAGTTTTAGTTTTCGAGGGTAAGAGCTTTGTCTGTGGAAAAAATGAAGATATTAGACAATTTTATGATTGCACATGGTAAAGATTGTGATTAAAGGCTTTTTTCCTATTTCAAAAGTTTTAGTTTTCGAGGGTAATAGCTACGTATGTTGAAAAAATGAAGATATTAGACTATTTTATGATTGCACATGGTAAAGAATGTGATTAAAGGCTCTTTTCCCATGTCAAAAGTTTTAGTTTTCGAGGGTAATAGCTACGTATGTTGGAAAAATGAAGATATTAGACTATTTTATGATTGCAAATTGTAAAGAATGTGATAAAAGGCTCTTTTCCTATGTCAAAAGTTTTAGTTTTCGAGGGTAATAGCTACGTATGTTGAAAAAATGAAGATATTAGACTATTCTATGATTGCAAATGGTAAAGAATGTGATTAAAGGCTCTTTTCCTATTTCAAAAGTTATAGTTTTCGGTGGTAAGAGCTACGTATGTTGAAAAAAATGAAGATATTAGACTATTTTATGATTGCAAATGGTAAAGAATGTGATTAAAGTCTCTTTTCCTATTTCAAAAGTTTTAGTTTTCGAGAGTAATAGCTACGTATGTTGAAAAAATGAAGATATTAGACTATTTTATGATTGCAAATGGTAAAGAATGTGATTAAAGGCTCTTTACCTATGTCAAAAGTTATAGTTTTCGAGGGTAATAGCTACGTCTGTTGAAAAAATGAAGATATTGGACTATTTTATGATTGCAAATGGTAAAGAATGTGATTAAAGGCTCTTTTCCTATTTCAAAAGTTTTAGTTTTCGAGGGTAATAGCTTTGTCGGTGGAAAAAATGAAGATATTAGACTATTTTATGATTGCACATGGTAAAGAATGTGATTAAAGGCTCTTTTCCTATGTCAAAAGTTTTAGTTTTCGAGGGTAATAGCTACGTATGTTGAAAAAATGAAGATATTAGACTATTTTATGATTGCAAATGGTAAAGAATGTGATTAAAGGCTCTTTTCCTATGTAAAAAGTTTTAGTTTTCGAGGGTAATAGCTACGTATGTTGAAAAAATGAAGATATTAGACTATTTTATGATTGCACATGGTAAAGAATGTGATTAAAGGCTCTTTTCCTATGTCAAAAGTTTTAGTTTTCGAGCGTAATAGCTACGTATGTTGAAAAAATGAAGATATTAGACTATTTTATGATTGCAAATGGTAAAGAATGTGATAAAAGGCTCTTTTCCTATGTCAAAAGTTTTAGTTTTCGAGGGTAATAGCTACGTATGTTGAAAAAATGAAGATATTAGACTATTCTATGATTGCAAATGGTAAAGAATGTGATTAAAGGCTATTTTCCTATTTCAAAAGTTTTAGTTTTCGAGGGTAATAGCTACGTATGTTGAAAAAATGAATATATTAGACTATTTTATGATTGCAAATGGTAAAGAATGTGATTAAAGGCTCTTTTCCTATTTCAAAAGTTTTAGTTTTCGGGGGTAAGAGCTACGTATGTTGAAAAAATGAAGATATTAGACTATTTTATGATTGCAAATGGTAAAGAATGTGATTAAAGGCTCTTTTCCTATTTCAAAAGATTTAGTTTTCGAGGGTAATAGCTATGTCTGTGGAAAAAATGAAGATATTAGAGAATTTTATGATTGCACATGGTAAAGAATGTGATTTAAGGCTCTTTTCCTATTTCAAAAGTTTTAGTTTTCGAGGGTAATAGCTACGTATGTTGAAAAAATGAAGATATTAGACTATTTTATGATTGCAAATGGTAAAGAATGTGATTAAAGGCTCTTTTCCTATTTCAAAAGTTTTAGTTTTCGAGGGTAATAGCTTTGTCTGTGGAACAAATGAAGATATTAGACTATTTTATGATTGCACGTGGTAAAGAATGTGATTAAAGGCTCTTTTCCTATGTCAAAAGTTTTAGTTTTCGAGGGTAATAGCTACGTATGTTGAAAAAATGAAGATATTAGACTATTTTATGATTGCAAATGGTAAAGAATGTGATTAAAGGCTCTTTTCCTATTTCAAAAGTTTTAGTTTTCGAGGGTAATAGCTTTGTCTGTGGAAAAAATGAAGATATTAGACTATTTTATGATTGCACGTGGTATAGAATGTGATTAAAGGCTCTTTTCCTATGTCAAAAGTTTTAGTTTTCGAGAGTAATAGCTACGTATGTTGAAAAAATGAAGATATTAGACTATTTTATGATTGCAAATGGTAAAGAATGTGATTAAAGGCTCTTTTCCTATTTCAAAAGTTTTAGTTTTCGAGGGTAATAGCTACGTATGTTGAAAAAATGAAGATATTAGACTACTTTATGATTGCACATGGTAAAGAATGTGATTAAAGGCTCTTTTCCTATGTCAAAAGTTTTAGTTTTCGAGGGTAATAGCTACGTATGTTGAAAAAATGAAGATATTAGACTATTTTATGATTGCAAATGGTAAAGAATGTGATAAAAGGCTCTTTTCCTATGTCAAAAGTTTTAGTTTTCGAGGGTAATAGCTACGTATGTTGAAAAAATGAAGATATTAGACTATTCTATGATTGCAAATGGTAAAGAATGTGATTAAAGGCTCTTTTCCTATTTCAAAAGTTTTAGTTTTCGAGGGTAATAGCTACGTATGTTGAAAAAATGAATATATTAGACTATTTTATGATTGCAAATGGTAAAGAATGTGATTAAAGGCTCTTTTCCTATTTCAAAAGTTTTAGTTTTCGGGGGTAAGAGCTACGTATGTTGAAAAAATGAAGATATTAGACTATTTTATGATTGCAAATGGTAAAGAATGTGATTAAAGGCTCTTTTCCTATTTCAAAAGATTTAGTTTTCGAGGGTAATAGCTATGTCTGTGGAAAAAATGAAGATATTAGAGAATTTTATGATTGCACATGGTAAAGAATGTGATTTAAGGCTCTTTTCCTATTTCAAAAGTTTTAGTTTTCGAGGGTAATAGCTACGTATGTTGAAAAAATGAAGATATTAGACTATTTTATGATTGCGAATGGTAAAGAATGTGATTAAAGGCTCTTTTCCTATTTCAAAAGTTTTAGTTTTCGAGGGTAATAGCTTTGTCTGTGGAAAAAATGAAGATATGAGACTATTTTATGATTGCACATGGTAAAGAATGTGATTAAAGGCTCTTTTCCTATGTCAAAAGTTTTAGTTTTCGAGGGTAATAGCTACGTATGTTGAAAAAAATGAAGATATTTGACTATTTTATGATTGCAAATGGTAAAGAATGTGATTAAAGGCTCTTTTCCTATTTCAAAAGTTTTAGTTTTCGAGGGTAAGAGCTTTGTCTGTGGAAAAAATGAAGATATTAGACAATTTTATGATTGCACATGGTAAAGAATGCGATTAAAGGCTCTTTTCCTATTTCAAAAGTTTTAGTTTTCGAGGGTAATAGCTACGTATGTTGAAAAAATGAAGATATTAGACTATTTTATGATTGCAAATGGTAAAGAATGTGATTAAAGGCTCTTTTCCTATTTCAAAAGTTTTAGTTTTCGAGGGTAATAGCTACGAATGTTGAAAAAATAAATATATTAGACTATTTTATGATTGCAAATGGTAAAGAATTTGATTAAAGGCTCTTTTCCTATGTCAAAAGTTTTAGTTTTCGAGGGTAATAGCTACGTATGTTGAAAAAATGAAGATATTAGACAATTTTATGATTGAACATGGTAAAGAATGTGATTAAAGGCTCTTTTCCTATTTCAAAAGTTTTAGTTTTCGAGGGTAATAGCTACGTATGTTGAAAAAATGAAGATATTAGACTATTTTATGATTGCAAATGGTAAAGAATGTGATTAAAGGCTCTTTTCCTATGTCAAAAGTTTTAGTTTTCGAGGGTAATAGCTACGTATGTTGAAAAAATGAAGATATTAGACTATTTTATGATTGCAAATGGTAAAGAATGTGATTAAAGGCTCTTTTCCTATTTCAAAAGTTTTAGTTTTCGAGGGTACTAGCTTTGTCTGTGGAAAAAATGAAGATATTAGACTATTTTATGATTGCACATGGTAAAGAATGTGATTAAAGGCTCTTTTCCTATGTCAAAAGTTTTAGTTTTCGAGGGTAATAGCTACGTATGTTGAAAAAGTGAAGATATTAGACTATTTTATGATTGCAAATGGTAAAGAATGTGATTAAGGCTCTTTTCCTATGTCAAAAGTTTTAGTTTTCGAGGGTAATAGCTACGTATGTTGAAAAAATGAAGATATTAGACAATTTTATGATTGAACATGGTAAAGAATGTGATTAAAGGCTCTTTTCCTATCTCAAAAGTTTTAGTTTTAGAGGGTAATAGCTACGTATGTTGAAAAAATGAAGATATTAGACTATTTTATGATTGCAAATGGTAAAGAATGTGATTAAAGGCTCTTTTCCTATGTCAAAAGTTTTAGTTTTCGAGGGTAATAGCTACGTATGTTGAAAAAATGAAGATATTAGACTATTTTATGATTGCAAATGGTAAAGAATGTGACTAAAGGCTCTTTTCCTATTTCAAAAGTTTTAGTTTTCGAGGGTAAGAGCTTTGTCTGTGGAAAAAATGAAGATATTAGACAATTTTATGATTGCACATGGTAAAGAATGTGATTAAAGGCTCTTTTCCTATTTCAAAAGTTATAGTTTTCGAGGGTAATAGCTACGTATGTTGAAAAAATGAAGATATTAGACTATTTTATGATTGCACATGGTAAAGAATGTGATTAAAGGCTCTTTTCCTATGTCAAAAGTTTTAGTTTTCGAGGGTAATAGCTACGTATGTTGGAAAAATGAAGATATTAGACTATTTTATGATTGCAAATTG
>NW_027066937.1:0-16323 GCF_032884065.1 Artemia franciscana | reverse complement strand
ATCTTCATTTTTTCAACATACGTAGCTATTACCCTCGAAAACTAAAAATTTGACATAGGAAAAGAGCCTTTAATTACATTCTTTACACTGTGCAATCATAAAATAGTCTAATATCTTCATTTTTCCAACATACGTAGCTATTACCCTCGAAAACTTAAACTTTTGAAATAGGAAAAGAGCCTTTAATCACATTCTTTACCATGTGCAATCATAAAATAGTCTAATATCTTCATTTTTTCAACATACGTAGCTATTACCCTCGAAAACTAAAACTTTTGACATAGGAAAAGAACCTTTAATCACATTCGTTACCATTTGCAATTATAAAATAGTCTAATATCTTCATTTTTTTCAACATACGTAGCTATTTCCCTCGAAAACTAAAACTTTTGACATAGGAAAAGAGCCTTTAATCACATTCTTTACCATTTGCAATCATAAAATAGTCTAAAATCTTCATTTTTTCAACATACGTAGCTATTATCCTCGAAAACTAAAACTTTTGACATAGGAAAAGAGCCTTTAATCACATTCTTTACCATGTGCAATCATAAAATAGTCTAATATCTTCATTTTTCCAACATACGTAGCTATTACCCTCGAAAACGAAAACTTTTGAAATAGGAAAAGAGCCTTTAATCACATTCTTTACCATTTGCAATCATAATATAGTCTAATATCTTCATTTTTTCAACATACGTAGCTATTACCCTCGAAAACCAAAATTTTTGAAATAGGAAAAGAGCCTTTAAGCACTTTCTTTACCATGTGCAATCATAAAATAGTCTAATATCTTCATTTTTTCAACATACGTAGCTATTACCCTCGAAAACTAAAACTTTTGAAATAGGAAAAGAGCCTTTAATCCCATTCTTTACCATGTGCAATCATAAAATAGTCTAATATCTTCATTTTTTCAACATACGTAGCTATTACCCTCGAAAACTAAAACTTTTGCCATAGAAAAAGAGCCTTTAATCACATCCTTTACCATTTGCAATCATAAAATAGTCTAATATCTTCATTTTTTCAACATACGTAGCTATTACCCTCGAAAACTAAAACTTTTGAAATAGGAAAAGAGCCTTTAATCCATTCTTTACCATGTGCAATCATAAAATAGTCTAATATCTTCTTTTTTTCAACATACGTAGCTATTACCCTCGAAAACTAAAACTTTTGCCATAGAAAAAGAGCCTTTAATCACATTCTTTACCATGTGCAATCATAAAAAAGTCTAATATCTTCATTTTTCCAACATACGTAGCTATTACCCTCGAAAACTAAAACTTTTGACATAGGAAAAGAGCCTTTAATCACATTCTTTACAATGTGCAATCATAAAATAGTCTAAAATCTTCATTTTTCCAACATACGTAGCTATTACCCTCGAAAACTTAAACTTTTGAAATAGGAAAAGAGCCTTTAATCACATTCTTTACCATGTGCAATCATAAAATAGTCTAATATCTTCATTTTTTCAACATACGTAGCTTTTACCCTCGAAAACTAAAACTTTTGACATAGGAAAAGAGCCTTTAATCACATTCGTTACCATTTGCAATTATAAAATAGTCTAATATCTTCATTTTTTCAACATACGTAGCTATTTCCCTCGAAAACTAAAACTTTTGACATAGGAAAAGAGCCTTTAATCACATTCGTTACCATTTGCAATTATAAAATAGTCTAATATCTTCATTTTTTCAACATACGTAGCTATTACCCTCGAAAACGAAAACTTTTGAAATAGGAAAAGAGCCTTTAAGCACTTTCTTTACCATGTGCAATCATAAAATAGTCTAATATCTTCATTTTTTCAACATACGTAGCTATTACCCTCGAAAACTAAAACTTTTGACATAGGAAAAGAGCCTTTAATCACATTCTTTACCATGTGCAATCATAAAATAGTCTAATATCTTCATTTTTTCAACATACGTAGCTATACCTCGAAAACTAAAACTTTTGACATAGGAAAAGAGCCTTTAATCACATTCGTTACCATTTGCAATTATAAAATAGTCTAATATCTTCATTTTTTCAACATACGTAGCTATTTCCCTCGAAAACTAAAACTTTTGACATAGGAAAAGAGCCTTTAATCACATTCGTTACCATTTGCAATTATAAAATAGTCTAATATCTTCATTTTTTCAACATACGTAGCTATTACCCTCGAAAACGAAAACTTTTGAAATAGGAAAAGAGCCTTTAAGCACTTTCTTTACCATGTGCAATCATAAAATAGTCTAATATCTTCATTTTTTCAACATACGTAGCTATTACCCTCGAAAACTAAAACTTTTGACATAGGAAAAGAGCCTTTAATCACATTCTTTACCATGTGCAATCATAAAATAGTCTAATATCTTCATTTTTTCAACATACGTAGCTATTACCCTCGAAAACTAAAAATTTGACATAGGAAAAGAGCCTTTAATTACATTCTTTACACTGTGCAATCATAAAATAGTCTAATATCTTCATTTTTCCAACATACGTAGCTATTACCCTCGAAAACTTAAACTTTTGAAATAGGAAAAGAGCCTTTAATCACATTCTTTACCATGTGCAATCATAAAATAGTCTAATATCTTCATTTTTTCAACATACGTAGCTATTACCCTCGAAAACTAAAACTTTTGACATAGGAAAAGAACCTTTAATCACATTCGTTACCATTTGCAATTATAAAATAGTCTAATATCTTCATTTTTTCAACATACGTAGCTATTTCCCTCGAAAACTAAAACTTTTGACATAGGAAAAGAGCCTTTAATCACATTCTTTACCATTTGCAATCATAAAATAGTCTAAAATCTTCATTTTTTCAACATACGTAGCTATTATCCTCGAAAACTAAAACTTTTGACATAGGAAAAGAGCCTTTAATCACATTCTTTACCATGTGCAATCATAAAATAGTCTAATATCTTCATTTTTCCAACATACGTAGCTATTACCCTCGAAAACGAAAACTTTTGAAATAGGAAAAGAGCCTTTAATCACATTCTTTACCATTTGCAATCATAATATAGTCTAATATCTTCATTTTTTCAACATACGTAGCTATTACCCTCGAAAACCAAAATTTTTGAAATAGGAAAAGAGCCTTTAAGCACTTTCTTTACCATGTGCAATCATAAAATAGTCTAATATCTTCATTTTTTCAACATACGTAGCTATTACCCTCGAAAACTAAAACTTTTGACATAGGAAAAGAGCCTTTAATCACATTCTTTACCATGTGCAATCATAAAATAGTCTAATATCTTCATTTTTTTAACATACGTAGCTATTACCCTCGAAAACTAAAACTTTTGACATAGGAAAAGAGCCTTTAATTACATTCTTTACCATGTGCAATCATAAAATAGTCTAATATCTTCATTTTTCCAACATACGTAGCTATTACCCTCGAAAACGAAAACTTTTGAAATAGGAAAAGAGCCTTTAATCACATTCTTTACCATTTGCAATCATAAAATAGTCTAATATCTTCATTTTTTCAACATACGTAGCTATTACCCTCGAAAACTAAAACTTTTGACATAGGAAAAGAGCCTTTAATCAAATTCTTTACCATTTGCAATCATAAAATAGTCTAATATCTTCATTTTTTCAACATACGTAGCTATTACCCTCGAAAACTAAAACTTTTGAAATAGGAAAAGAGCCTTTAAGCACTTTCTTTACCATGTGCAATCATAAAATAGTCTAATATCTTCATTTTTCCAACATACGTAGCTATTACCCTCGAAAACTAAAACTTTTGACATAGGAAAAGAGCCTTTAATCACATTCTTTACCATGTGCAATCATAAAATAGTCTAATATCTTCATTTTTCCGACATACGTAGCTATTACCCTCGAAAACGAAAACTTTTGAAATAGGAAAAGAGCCTTTAATCACATTCTTTACCATGTGCAATCATAAAATAGTCTAATATCTTCATTTTTTCAACATACGTAGCTATTACCCTCGAAAACTAAAACTTTTGACATAGGAAAAGAGCCTTTAATCACATTCTTTACCATGTGCAATCATAAAATAGTCTAATATCTTCATTTTTTCAACATACGTAGCTATTACCCTCGAAAACTAAAAATTTGACATAGGAAAAGAGCCTTTAATTACATTCTTTACAATGTGCAATCATAAAATAGTCTAATATCTTCATTTTTCCAACATACGTAGCTATTACCCTCGAAAACTTAAACTTTTGAAATAGGAAAAGAGCCTTTAATCACATTCTTTACCATGTGCAATCATAAAATAGTCTAATATCTTCATTTTTTCAACATACGTAGCTATTACCCTCGAAAACTAAAACTTTTGACATAGGAAAAGAGCCTTTAATCAAATTCGTTACCATTTGCAATTATAAAATAGTCTAATATCTTCATTTTTTCAACATACGTAGCTATTTCCCTCGAAAACGAAAACTTTTGACATAGGAAAAGAGCCTTTAATCACATTCTTTACCATTTGCAATCATAAAATAGTCTAAAATCTTCATTTTTTCAACATACGTAGCTATTATCCTCGAAAACTAAAACTTTTGACATAGGAAAAGAGCCTTTAATCACATTCTTTACCATGTGCAATCATAAAATAGTCTAATATCTTAATTTTTCCAACATACGTAGCTATTACCCTCGAAAACGAAAACTTTTGAAATAGGAAAAGAGCCTTTAATCACATTCTTTACCATTTGCAATCATAATATAGTCTAATATCTTCATTTTTTCAACATACGTAGCTATTACCCTCGAAAACAAAAATTTTTGAAATAGGAAAAGAGCCTTTAAGCACTTTCTTTACCATGTGCAATCATAAAATAGTTTATATCTTCATTTTTTCAACATACGTAGCTATTACCCTCGAAAACTAAAACTTTTGACATAGGAAAAGAGCCTTTAATCACATTCTTTACCATTTGCAATCATAAAATAGTCTAATATCTTCATTTTTTTAACATACGTAGCTATTACCCTCGAAAACTAAAACTTTTGACATAGGAAAAGAGCCTTTAATTACATTCTTTACCATGTGCAATCATAAAATAGTCTAATATCTTCATTTTTCCAACATACGTAGCTATTACCCTCGAAAACAAAAACTTTTGAAATAGGAAAAGAGCCTTTAATCACATTCTTTACCATTTGCAATCATAAAATAGTCTAATATCTTCATTTTTTCAACATACGTAGCTATTACCCTCGAAAACTAAAACTTTTGACATAGGAAAAGAGCCTTTAATCAAATTCTTTACCATTTGCAATCATAAAATAGTCTAATATCTTCATTTTTTCAACATACGTAGCTATTACCCTCGAAAACTAAAACTTTTGAAATAGGAAAAGAGCCTTTAAGCACTTTCTTTACCATGTGCAATCATAAAATAGTCTAATATCTTCATTTTTCCAACATACGTAGCTATTACCCTCGAAAACTAAAACTTTTGACATAGGAAAAGAGCCTTTAATCACATTCTTTACCATGTGCAATCATAAAATAGTCTAATATCTTCATTTTTCCGACATACGTAGCTATTACCCTCGAAAACGAAAACTTTTGAAATAGGAAAAGAGCCTTTAATCACATTCTTTACCATTTGCAATCATAAAGTAGTCTAATATCTTCATTTTTTCAACATACGTAGCTATTACCCTCGAAAACTAAAACTTTTGAAATAGGAAAAGAGCCTTTAAGCACTTTCTTTACCATGTGCAATCATAAAATAGTCTAATATCTTCATTTTTTCAACATACATAGCTATTACCCTCGAAAACTAAAACTTTTGACGTAGGAAAAGAGCCTTTAATCACATTCTTTACCATGTGCAATCATAAAATAGTCTAATATCTTCATTTTTCCAACATACGTAGCTATTACCCTCGAAAACTAAAACTTTTGACATAGGAAAAGAGCCTTTAATCACATTCTTTACCATGTGCAATCATAAAATAGTCTAATATCTTCATTTTTCCGACATACTTAGCTATTACCCTCGAAAACGAAAACTTTTGAAATAGGAAAAGAGCCTTTAATCACATTCTTTACCATTTGCAATCATAAAATAGTCTAATATCTTCATTTTTTCAACATACGTAGCTATTACCCTCGAAAACTAAAACTTTTGAAATAGGAAAAGAGCCTTTAAGCACTTTCTTTACCATGTGCAATCATAAAATAATCTAATATCTTCATTTTTTCAACATACTTAGCTGTTACCCTCGAAAACTAAAACTTTTGACATAGGAAAAGAGCCTTTAATTACATTCTTTACCATGTGCAATCATAAAATAGTCTAATATCTTCATTTTTCCAACATACGTAGCTATTACCCTCGAAAACGAAAACTTTTGAAATAGGAAAAGAGCCTTTAATCACATTCTTTACCATTTGCAATCATAAAATAGTCTAATATCTTCATATTTTCAACATACGTAGCTATTACCCTCGAAAACTAAAACTTTTGAAATAGGAAAAGAGCCTTTAAGCACTTTCTTTACCACGTGCAATCATAAAATAGTCTAATGTCTTCATTTTTCCAACATACATAGCTATTACCCTCGAAAACTAAAACTTTTGACATAGGAAAAGAGCCTTTAATCACATTCTTTACCATGTGCAATCATAAAATAGTCTAATATCTTCATTTTTCCAACATACGTAGCTATTACCCTCGAAAACTAAAACTTTTGACATAGGAAAAAAGCCTTTAATCACATTCTTTACCATTTGCAATCATAAAATAGTCTAATATCTTCATTTTTTCAACATACGTAGCTATTACCCTCGAAAACTAAAACTTTTGACATAGGAAAAGAGCCTTTAATCACATTCTTTACCATTTGCAATCATAAAATAGTCTAATATCTTTATTTTTTCAACATACGTAGCTATTACCCTCGAAAATTAAAACTTTTGACATAGGAAAAGAGCCTTTAATCAAATTCTTTACCATTTGCAATCATAAAATAGTCTATTATCTTCATTTTTTCAACATACGTAGCTATTACCCTCGAAAACTAAAATTTTTGAAATAGGAAAAGAGCCTTTAAGCACTTTCTTGACCATGTGCAATCATAAAATAGTCTAATATCTTCATTTTTCCAACATACGTAGCTATTACCCTCGAAAACTAAAACTTTTGACATAGGAAAAGAGCCTTTATTCACATTCTTTACCATGTGCAATCATAAAATAGTCTAATATCTTCATTTTTCCGACATACGTAGGTATTACACTCGAAAACGAAAACTTTTGAAATAGGAAAAGAGCCTTTAATCACATTCTTTACCATTTGCAATCACACAATAGTCTAATATCTTCATTTTTTCAACATACGTAGCTATTACCCTCGAAAACTAAAACTTTTGAAATAGGAAAAGAGCCTTTAAGCACTTTCTTTACCATGTGCAATCATAAAATAGTCTAATGTCTTCATTTTTCCAACATATATAGCTATTACCCTCGAAAACTAAAACTTTTGACATAGGAAAAGAGCCTTTAATCACATTCTTTACCACGTGCAATCATAAAATAGTCTAATATCTTCATTTTTCCAACATACGTAGCTATTACCCTCGAAAACTAAAACTTTTGACATAGGAAAAGAGCCTTTAATCACATTCTTTACCATGTGCAATCATAAAATAGTCTAATATCTTCATTTTTCCGACATACTTAGCTATTACCCTCGAAAACGAAAACTTTTGAAATAGGAAAAGAGCCTTTAATCACATTCTTTACCATTTGCAATCATAAAATAGTCTAATATCTTCATTTTTTCAACATACGTAGCTATTACCCTCGAAAACTAAAACTTTTGAAATAGGAAAAGAGCCTTTAAGCACTTTCTTTACCATGTGCAATCATAAAATAATCTAATATCTTCATTTTTTCAACATACTTAGCTGTTACCCTCGAAAACTAAAACTTTTGACATAGGAAAAGAGCCTTTAATTACATTCTTTACCATGTGCAATCATAAAATAGTCTAATATCTTCATTTTTCCAACATACGTAGCTATTACCCTCGAAAACGAAAACTTTTGAAATAGGAAAAGAGCCTTTAATCACATTCTTTACCATTTGCAATCATAAAATAGTCTAATATCTTCATATTTTCAACATACGTAGCTATTACCCTCGAAAACTAAAACTTTTGAAATAGGAAAAGAGCCTTTAAGCACTTTCTTTACCACGTGCAATCATAAAATAGTCTAATGTCTTCATTTTTCCAACATACATAGCTATTACCCTCGAAAACTAAAACTTTTGACATAGGAAAAGAGCCTTTAATCACATTCTTTACCATGTGCAATCATAAAATAGTCTAATATCTTCATTTTTCCAACATACGTAGCTATTACCCTCGAAAACTAAAACTTTTGACATAGGAAAAAAGCCTTTAATCACATTCTTTACCATTTGCAATCATAAAATAGTCTAATATCTTCATTTTTTCAACATACGTAGCTATTAGCCTCGAAAACTAAAACTTTTGACATAGGAAAAGAGCCTTTAATCACATTCTTTACCATTTGCAATCATAAAATAGTCTAATATCTTTATTTTTTCAACATACGTAGCTATTACCCTCGAAAATTAAAACTTTTGACATAGGAAAAGAGCCTTTAATCAAATTCTTTACCATTTGCAATCATAAAATAGTCTATTATCTTCATTTTTTCAACATACGTAGCTATTACCCTCGAAAACTAAAATTTTTGAAATAGGAAAAGAGCCTTTAAGCACTTTCTTGACCATGTGCAATCATAAAATAGTCTAATATCTTCATTTTTCCAACATACGTAGCTTTTACCCTCGAAAACTAAAACTTTTGACATAGGAAAAAAGCCTTTAATCACATTCTTTACCATGTGCAATCATAAAATAGTCTAATATCTTCATTTTTCCGACATACGTAGGTATTACCCTCGAAAAAGAAAACTTTTGAAATAGGAAAAGAGCCTTTAATCACATTCTTTACCATTTGCAATCACACAATAGTCTAATATCTTCATTTTTTCAACATACGTAGCTATTACCCTCGAAAACTAAAACTTTTGAAATAGGAAAAGAGCCTTTAAGCACTTTCTTTACCATGTGCAATCACAAAATAGTCTAATGTCTTCATTTTTCCAACATATATAGCTATTACCCTCGAAAACTAAAACTTTTGACATAGGAAAAGAGCCTTTAATCACATTCTTTACCACGTGCAATCATAAAATAGTCTAATATCTTCATTTTTCCAACATACTTAGCTATTACCCTCGAAAACTAAAACTTTTGACATAGGAAAAAAGCCTTTAATCACATTCTTTACCATTTGCAATCATAAAATAGTCTAATATCTTCATTTTTTCAACATACGTAGCTATTACCCTCGAAAACTAAAACTTTTGACATAGGAAAAGAGCCTTTAATCACATTCGTTACCATTTGCAATTATAAAATAGTCTAATATCTTCATTTTTTCAACATACGTAGCTATTACCCTCGAAAACTAAAACTTTTGAAATAGGAAAAGAGCCTTTAAGCACTTTCTTTACCATGTGCAATCATAAAATAGTCTAATGTCTTCATTTTTCCAACATATATAGCTATTACCCTCGAAAACTAAAACTTTTGACATAGGAAAAGAGCCTTTAATCACATTCTTTACCACGTGCAATCATAAAATAGTCTAATATCTTCATTTTTCCAACATACGTAGCTATTACCCTCGAAAACTAAAACTTTTGACATAGGAAAAGAGCCTTTAATCACATTCTTTACCATGTGCAATCATAAAATAGTCTAATATCTTCATTTTTCCGACATAATTAGCTATTACCCTCGAAAACGAAAACTTTTGAAATAGGAAAAGAGCCTTTAATCACATTCTTTACCATTTGCAATCATAAAATAGTCTAATATCTTCATTTTTTCAACATACGTAGCTATTACCCTCGAAAACTAAAACTTTTGAAATAGGAAAAGAGCCTTTAAGCACTTTCTTTACCATGTGCAATCATAAAATAATCTAATATCTTCATTTTTTCAACATACTTAGCTGTTACCCTCGAAAACTAAAACTTTTGACATAGGAAAAGAGCCTTTAATTACATTCTTTACCATGTGCAATCATAAAATAGTCTAATATCTTCATTTTTCCAACATACGTAGCTATTACCCTCGAAAACGAAAACTTTTGAAATAGGAAAAGAGCCTTTAATCACATTCTTTACCATTTGCAATCATAAAATAGTCTAATATCTTCATATTTTCAACATACGTAGCTATTACCCTCGAAAACTAAAACTTTTGAAATAGGAAAAGAGCCTTTAAGCACTTTCTTTACCACGTGCAATCATAAAATAGTCTAATGTCTTCATTTTTCCAACATACATAGCTATTACCCTCGAAAACTAAAACTTTTGACATAGGAAAAGAGCCTTTAATCACATTCTTTACCATGTGCAATCATAAAATAGTCTAATATCTTCATTTTTCCAACATACGTAGCTATTACCCTCGAAAACTAAAACTTTTGACATAGGAAAAAAGCCTTTAATCACATTCTTTACCATTTGCAATCATAAAATAGTCTAATATCTTCATTTTTTCAACATACGTAGCTATTAGCCTCGAAAACTAAAACTTTTGACATAGGAAAAGAGCCTTTAATCACATTCTTTACCATTTGCAATCATAAAATAGTCTAATATCTTTATTTTTTCAACATACGTAGCTATTACCCTCGAAAATTAAAACTTTTGACATAGGAAAAGAGCCTTTAATCAAATTCTTTACCATTTGCAATCATAAAATAGTCTATTATCTTCATTTTTTCTACATACGTAGCTATTACCCTCGAAAACTAAAATTTTTGAAATAGGAAAAGAGCCTTTAAGCACTTTCTTGACCATGTGCAATCATAAAATAGTCTAATATCTTCATTTTTCCAACATACGTAGCTATTACCCTCGAAAACTAAAACTTTTGACATAGGAAAAGAGCCTTTAATCACATTCTTTACCATGTGCAATCATAAAATAGTCTAATATCTTCATTTTTCCGACATACGTAGGTATTACCCTCGAAAACGAAAACTTTTGAAATAGGAAAAGAGCCTTTAATCACATTCTTTACCATTTGCAATCACACAATAGTCTAATATCTTCATTTTTTCAACATACGTAGCTATTACCCTCGAAAACTAAAACTTTTGAAATAGGAAAAGAGCCTTTAAGCACTTTCTTTACCATGTGCAATCATAGAATAGTCTAATGTCTTCATTTTTCCAACATACGTAGCTATTACCCTCGAAAACTAAAACTTTTGACATAGGAAAAGAGCCTTTAATCACATTTTTTACCATGTGCAATCATAAAATAGTCTAATATCTTCATTTTTCCGACATAATTAGCTATTACCCTCGAAAACGAAAACTTTTGAAATAGGAAAAGAGCCTTTAATCACATTCTTTACCATTTGCAATCATAAAATAGTCTAATATCTTCATTTTTTCAACATACGTAGCTATTACCCTCGAAAACTAAAACTTTTGAAATAGGAAAAGAGCCTTTAAGCACTTTCTTTACCATGTGCAATCATAAAATAATCTAATATCTTCATTTTTTCAACATACTTAGCTGTTACCCTCGAAAACTAAAACTTTTGACATAGGAAAAGAGCCTTTAATTACATTCTTTACCATGTGCAATCATAAAATAGTCTAATATCTTCATTTTTCCAACATACGTAGCTATTACCCTCGAAAACGAAAACTTTTGAAATAGGAAAAGAGCCTTTAATCACATTCTTTACCATTTGCAATCATAAAATAGTCTAATATCTTCATATTTTCAACATACGTAGCTATTACCCTCGAAAACTAAAACTTTTGAAATAGGAAAAGAGCCTTTAAGCACTTTTTTTACCACGTGCAATCATAAAATAGTCTAATGTCTTCATTTTTCCAACATACATAGCTATTACCCTCGAAAACTAAAACTTTTGATATAGGAAAAGAGCCTTTAATCACATTCTTTACCATGTGCAATCATAAAATAGTCTAATATCTTCATTTTTCCAACATACGTAGCTATTACCCTCGAAAACTAAAACTTTTGACATAGGAAAAAAGCCTTTAATCACATTCTTTACCATTTGCAATCATAAAATAGTCTAATATCTTCATTTTTTCAACATACGTAGCTATTAGCCTCGAAAACTAAAACTTTTGACATAGGAAAAGAGCCTTTAATCACATTCTTTACCATTTGCAATCATAAAATAGTCTAATATCTTTATTTTTTCAACATACGTAGCTATTACCCTCGAAAATTAAAACTTTTGACATAGGAAAAGAGCCTTTAATCAAATTCTTTACCATTTGCAATCATAAAATAGTCTATTATCTTCATTTTTTCAACATACGTAGCTATTACCCTCGAAAACTAAAATTTTTGAAATAGGAAAAGAGCCTTTAAGCACTTTCTTGACCATGTGCAATCATAAAATAGTCTAATATCTTCATTTTTCCAACATACGTAGCTATTACCCTCGAAAACTAAAACTTTTGACATAGGAAAAGAGCCTTTAATCACATTCTTTACCATGTGCAATCATAAAATAGTCTAATATCTTCATTTTTCCGACATACGTAGGTATTACCCTCGAAAACGAAAACTTTTGAAATAGGAAAAGAGCCTTTAATCACATTCTTTACCATTTGCAATCACACAATAGTCTAATATCTTCATTTTTTCAACATACGTAGCTATTACCCTCGAAAACTAAAACTTTTGAAATAGGAAAAGAGCCTTTAAGCACTTTCTTTACCATGTGCAATCATAGAATAGTCTAATGCCTTCATTTTTCCAACATATATAGCTATTACCCTCGAAAACTAAAACTTTTGACATAGGAAAAGAGCCTTTAATCACATTCTTTACCACGTGCAATCATAAAATAGTCTAATATCTTCATTTTTCCAACATACGTAGCTATTACCCTCGAAAACTAAAACTTTTGACATAGGAAAAAAGCCTTTAATCACATTCTTTACCATTTGCAATCATAAAATAGTCTAATATCTTCATTTTTTCAACATACGTAGCTATTACCCTCGAAAACTAAAACTTTTGACATAGGAAAAGAGCCTTTAATCACATTCGTTACCATTTGCAATTATAAAATAGTCTAATATCTTCATTTTTTCAACATACGTAGCTATTACCCTCGAAAACTAAAACTTTTGACATAGGAAAAGAGCCTTTAATCACATTCTTTACCATTTGCAATCATAAAATAGTCTAATATCTTCATTTTTTCAACATACGTAGCTATTACCCTCGAAAACTAAAACTTTTGAAATAGGAAAAGAGCCTTTAAGCACTTTCTTTACCATGTGCAATCATAAAATAGTCTAATGTCTTCATTTTTTCAACATACATAGCTATTACCCTCGAAAACTAAAACTTTTGACATAGGAAAAGAGCCTTTAATCACATTCTTTACCATGTGCAATCATAAAATAGTCTAATATCTTCATTTTTCCAACATACGTAGCTATTACCCTCGAAAACTAAAACTTTTGACATAGGAAAAGAAGCCTTTAATCACATTCTTTACCATGTGCAATCATAAAATAGTCTAATATCTTCATTTTTCAACATACGTAGCTATTACCCTCGAAAACGAAAACTTTTGACATAGGAAAAGAGCCTTTAATCACATTCGTTACCATTTGCAATTATAAAATAGTCTAATATCTTCATTTTTTCAACATACGTAGCTATTACCCTCGAAAACTAAAACTTTTGACATAGGAAAAGAGCCTTTAATCACATTCGTTACCATTTGCAATTATAAAATAGTCTAATATCTTCATTTTTTCAACATACGTAGCTATTACCCTCGAAAACAAAAATTTTTGACATAGGAAAAGAGCCTTTAATCACATTCTTTACCATTTGCAATCATAAAATAGTCTAATATCTTCATTTTTTCAACATACGTAGCTATTACCCTCGAAAACTAAAGCTTTTGAAATAGGAAAAGAGCCTTTAAGCACTTTCTTTACCATGTGCAATCATAAAATAGTCTAATGTCTTCAATTTTCCAACATATTATGTTACCATTACCCTCATACTATTATCATACTATTACCCTCGAAAACTAAAACTTTTGACATAGGAAAAGAGCCTTTAATCACATTCTTTACCATGTGCAATCATAAAATAGTCTAATATCTTCATTTTTCCAACATACGTAGCTATTACCCTCGAAAACTAAGACTTTTGACATAGGAAAAGAGCCTTTAATCACATTCTTTACCATGTGCAATCATAAAATAGTCTAATATCTTCATTTTTCCGACATACGTAGCTATTACCCTCGAAAACAAAAACTTTTGAAATAGGAAAAGAGCCTTTAATCACATTCTTTACCATTTGCAATCATAAAATAGTCTAATATCTTCATTTTTTCAACATACGTAGCTATTACCCTCGAAAACTAAAACTTTTGAAATAGGAAAAGAGCCTTTAAGCACTTTCTTTACCATGCTCAATCATAAAATAATCTAATATCTTCATTTTTTCAACATACGTAGCTGTTACCCTCGAAAACTAAAACTTTTGACATAGGAAAAGAGCCTTTAATTACATTCTTTACCATGTGCAATCATAAAATAGTCTAATATCTTCATTTTTCCAACATACGTAGCTATTACCCTCGAAACCGAAAACTTTTGAAATAGGAAAAGAGCCTTTAATCACATTCTTTACCATTTGCAATCATAAAATAGTCTAATATCTTCATTTTTTCAACATACGTAGCTATAACCCTCGAAAACTAAAACTTTTGAAATAGGAAAAGAGCCTTTAAGCACTTTCTTTACCACGTGCAATCATAAAATAGTCTAATGTCTTCATTTTTCCAACATACATAGCTATTACCCTCGAAAACTAAAACTTTTGACATAGGAAAAGAGCCTTTAATCACATTCTTTACCATGTGCAATCATAAAATAGTCTAATATCTTCATTTTTCCAACATACGCAGCTATTACCCTCGAAAACTAAAACTTTTGACATAGGAAAAAAGCCTTTAATCACATTCTTTACCATTTGCAATCATAAAATAGTCTAATATCTTCATTTTTTCAACATACGTAGCTATTACCCTCGAAAACTAAAACTTTTGACATAGGAAAAGAGCCTTTAATCACATTCTTTACCATTTGCAATCATAAAATAGTCTAATATCTTCATTTTTTCAACATACGTAGCTATTACCCTCGAAAATTAAAACTTTTGACATAGGAAAAGAGCCTTTAATCAAATTCTTTACCATTTGCAATCATAAAATAGTCTATTATCTTCATTTTTTCAACAGACGTAGCTATTACCCTCGAAAACTAAAATTTTTGAAATAGGAAAAGAGCCTTTAAGCACTTTCTTTACCATGTGCAATCATAAATTAGTCTAATATCTTCATTTTTCCAACATACGTAGCTAATACCCTCGAAAACTAAAACTTTTGACATAGGAAAAGAGCCTTTAATCACATTCTTTACCATGTGCAATCATAAAATAGTCTAATATCTTCATTTTTCCGACATACGTAGGTATTACCCTCGAAAACGAAAACTTTTGAAATAGGAAAAGAGCCTTTAATCACATTCTTTACCATTTGCAATCACAAAATAGTCTAATATCTTCATTTTTTCAACATACGTAGCTATTACCCTCGAAAACTAAAACTTTTGAAATAGGAAAAGAGCCTTTAAGCACTTTCTTTACCATGTGCAATCATAAAATAGTCTAATATCTTCATTTTTTCAACATACGTAGCTATTACCCTCGAAAACTAAAACTTTTGACATAGGAAAAGAGCCTTTAATCACATTCTTTACCATGTGCAATCATAAAATAGTCTAATATCTTCATTTTTCCAACATACGTAGCTATTACCCTCGAAAACGAAAACTTTTGAAATAGGAAAAGAGCCTTTAATCACATTCTTAACCATTTGCAATCATAAAATAGTCTAATATCTTCATTTTTTCAACATACGTAGCTATTACCCTCGAAAACTAAAACTTTTGAAATAGGAAAAGAGCCTTTAAGCACTTTCTTCACCATGTGCAATCATAAAATAGTCTAATGTCTTCATTTTTCCAACATACATAGCTATTACCCTCGAAAACTAAAACTTTTGACATAGGAAAAGAGCCTTTAATCACATTCTTTACCATTTGCAATCATAAAATAGTCTAATATCTTCATTTTTTCAACATACGTAGCTAT
>NW_027066936.1:0-16324 GCF_032884065.1 Artemia franciscana | reverse complement strand
ATTTCAAAAGTTTTAGTTTTTGAGGGTAATAGCTTTTTCTGTGGAAAAAAATGAAGATATTAGACAATTTTATGATTGCACATGGTAAAGAATGTGATTAAAGGCTCTTTTCCTATTTCAAAAGTTTTAGTTTTCGAGGGTAATAGCTAAGTATGTTGAAAAAATGAAGACATTAGACTATTTTATGATTGCAAAATTGTAAAGAATGTGATTAAAGGCTCTTTTCCTATGTCAAAAGTTTTAGTTTTCGAGGGTAATAGCTACGTATGTTGAAAAAATGAAGATATTAGACAATTTTATGATTGCACATGGTAAAGAATGTGATTAAAGGCTCTTTTCCTATTTCAAAAGTTATAGTTTTCAAGGGTAATAGCTACGTATGTTAAAAAATGAAGATATTAGACTATTTTATGATTGCACATGGTAAAGAATGTGATTAAAGGCTCTTTTTCTATTTCAAAAGTTTTAGTTTTCGAGGGTAATAGCTACGTATGTTGAAAAAATGAAGATATTAGACTATTTTTATGATGGCAAATGGTAAAGAATGGGATTAAAGGCTCTTTTCCTATGTCAAAAGTTTTAGTTTTCGAGGGTAATAGCTACGTATTTTGAAAAAATGAAGATATTAGACTATTTTATGATTGCAAATGGTAAAGAATGTGATTAAAGGCTCTTTTCCTATTTCAAAAGTTTTAGTTTTCGGGGGTAATAGCTACGTATGATGAAAAAATGAAGATATTAGACTATTCTATGATTGCAAATGGTAAAGAATGTGATTAAAGGCTCTCTTCCTATTTTAAAAGTTTTAGTTTTCGAGGGTAATAGCTTTGTCTGTGGAAAAAATGAAGATATTAGACAATTTTATGATTGCACATGGTAAAGAATGTGATTAAAGGCTCTTTTCCTATTTCAAAAGTTTTAGTTTTTCGAGGGTAAAAGCTACGTATGTTGAAAAAATGAAGATATTAGACTATTTTTATGATTGCAAATGGTAAAGAATGTGATTAAAGGCTCTTTTCCCATGTCAAAAGTTTTAGTTTTCGAGGGTAATAGCTACGTATGTTGAAAAAAATGAAGATATTAGACTATTTTATGATTGCAGATGGTAAAGAATGTGATTAAAGGCTCTTTTCCTATGTCAAAAGTTTTAGTTTTCGAGCGTAATAGCTTTGTCTGTGGAAAAAATGAAGATATTAGACAATTTTATGATTGCACATGGTAAAGAATGTGATTAAAGGCTCTTTTCCTATTTCAAAAGTTTTTAGTTTTCGAGGGTAATAGCTACGTATGTTGAAAAAAATGAAGGTATTAGACTATTTTGTGATTGCAAATGGTAAAGAATGTGATTAAAGGCTCTTTTCCTATTTCAAAAGTTTTAGTTTTCGAGGGTAATAGCTACGTATGTTGAAAAAAATGAAGATATTAGACTATTTTATGATTGCAAATGGTAAAGAATGTGATTAAAGGCTCTTTTCCTATTTCAAAAGTTTTAGTTTTCGAGGGTAATAGCTTTGTCTGTGGAAAAAAATGAAGATATTAGACAATTTTATGATTGCACATGGTAAAGAATGTGATTAAAGGCTCTTTTCCTATGTCAAAAGTTTTAGTTTTCGAGGGTAATAGCTTTGTCTGTGGAAAAAATGAAGATATTAGACAATTTTATGATTGCACATGGTAAAGAATGTGGTTAAAGGCTCTTTTACTATTTCAAAAGTTTTAGTTTTCGAGGGTAATAGCTAAGTATGTTGAAAAAATGAAGATATTAGACTATTTTATGATTGCAAATGGTAAAGAATGTGATTAAAGGCTCTTTTCCTATGTCAAAAGTTTTAGTTTTCGAGGGTAATAGCATTGTCTGTGGAAAAAATGAAGATATTAGACAATTTTATGATTGCACATGGTAAAGAATGTGATTAAAGGCTCTTTTACTATTTCAAAAGTTTTAGTTTTCGAGGGTAATAGCTACGTATGTTGAAAAAATGAAGATATTAGACTATTTTATGATTGCACATGGTAAAGAATGTGATTAAAGGCTCTTTTCCTATGTCAAAAGTTTTAGTTTTCGAGGGTAATAGCTACGTATGTTGAAAAAATGAAGATATTAGACTATTTTATGATTGCAAATGGTAAAGAATGTGATTCAAGGCTCTTTTCCTACTTCAAAAGTTTTAATTTTTGAGGGTAATAGCTTTTTCTGTGGAAAAAATGAAGATATTAGACAATTTTATGATTGCACATGGTAAAGAATGTGATTAAAGGCTCTTTTCCTATTTCAAAAGTTTTAGTTTTAAAGAGTAATAGCTACGTATGTTGAAAAAATGAAGGATATTAGACTATTTTATGATTGCAAATGGTAAAGAATGTGATTAAAGGCTCTTTTCCTATGTCAAAAGTTTTAGTTTTCTAGGGTAATAGCTATGTATGTTGAAAAAATGAAGATATTAGACTATTTTATGATTGCAAATTGTAAAGAATGTGATTAAAGGCTCTTTTCCTATGTCAAAAGTTTTAGTTTTCGAGGGTAATAGCTACGTATGTTGAAAAACTGAAGATATTAGACAATTTTATGATTGCACATGGTAAAGAATGTGATTAAAGGCTCTTTTCCTATTTCAAAAGTTATAGTTTTCAAGGGTAATAGCTACGTATGTTAAAAAAATGAAGATATTAGACTATTTTATGATTGCACATGGTAAAGAATGTGATTAAAGGCTCTTTTTTCTATTTCAAAAGTTTTAGTTTTCGAGGGTAATAGCTACGTATGTTGAAAAAATGAAGATATTAGACTATTTTATGATGGCAAATGGTAAAGAATGGGATTAAAGGCTCTTTTCCTATGTCAAAAGTTTTAGTTTTCGAGGGTAATAGCTACGTATTTTGAAAAAATGAAGATATTAGACTATTTTATGATTGCAAATGGTAAAGAATGTGATTAAAGGCTCTTTTCCTATTTCAAAAGTTTTAGTTTTCGGGGGTAATAGCTACGTATGATGAAAAAATGAAGATATTGGACTATTCTATGATTGCAAATGGTAAAGAATGTGATTAAAGGCTCTCTTCCTATTTTAAAAGTTTTAGTTTTCGAGGGTAATAGCTTTGTCTGTGGAAAAAATGAAGATATTAGACAATTTTATGATTGCACATGGTAAAAGAATGTGATTAAAGGCTCTTTTCCTATTTCAAAAGTTTTAGTTTTCGAGGGTAAAAGCTACGTATGTTGAAAAAATGAAGATATTAGACTATTTTATGATTGCAAATGGTAAAGAATGTGATTAAAGGCTCTTTTCCCATGTCAAAAGTTTTAGTTTTCGAGGGTAATAGCTACGTATGTTGAAAAAAATGAAGATATTAGACTATTTTATGATTGCAAATGGTAAAGAATGTGATTAAAGGCTCTTTTCCTATGTCAAAAGTTTTAGTTTTCGAGCGTAATAGCTTTGTCTGTGGAAAAAATGAAGATATTAGACAATTTTATGATTGCACATGGTAAAGAATGTGATTAAAGGCTCTTTTCCTATTTCAAAAGTTTTAGTTTTCGAGGGTAATAGCTACGTATGTTGAAAAAATGAAGGTATTAGACTATTTTATGATTGCAAATGGTAAAGAATGTGATTAAAGGCTCTTTTCCTATTTCAAAAGTTTTAGTTTTCGAGGGTAATAGCTACGTATGTTGAAAAAAATGAAGATATTAGACTATTTTATGATTGCAAATGGTAAAGAATGTGATTAAAGGCTCTTTTCCTATGTCAAAAGTTTTAGTTTTCGAGGGTAATAGCTTTGTCTGTGGAAAAAATGAAGATATTAGACAATTTTATGATTGCACTTGGTAAAGAATGTGATTAAAGGCTCTTTTCCTATTTCAAAAGTTTTAGTTTTCGAGGGTAATAGCTACGTATGTTGAAAAAATAAAGATATTAGACTATTTTATGATTGCACATGGTAAAGAACGTGATTAAAGGCTCTTTTCCTATGTCAAAAGTTTTAGTTTTCGAGGGTAATAGCTACGTATGTTGAAAAAATGAAGATATTAGACTATTTTATGATTGCAAATGGTAAAGAATGTGATTCAAGGCTCTTTTCCTATTTCAAAAGTTTTAGTTTTTGAGGGTAATAGCTTTTTCTGTGGAAAAAATGAAGATATTAGACAATTTTATGATTGCACATGGTAAAGAATGTGATTAAAGGCTCTTTTCCTATTTCAAAAGTTTTAGTTTTCAAGGGTAATAGCTACGTATGTTGAAAAAATGAAGATATTAGACTATTTTATGATTGCAAATGGTAAAGAATGTGATTAAAGGCTCTTTTCCTATTTCAAAAGTTTTAGTTTTCGAGGGTAATAGCTACGTATGTTGAAAAAATGAAGATATTAGACTATTTTATGATTGCAAATGGTAAAGAATGTGATTAAAGGCTCTATTCCTATGTCAAAAGTTTTAGTTTTCGAGGGTAATAGCTACGTATGTTGAAAAAATGAAGATATTAGACTATTTTATGATTGCAAATGGTAAAAAATGTGATTAAAGGCTCTTTTCCTATTTCAAAAGTTTTAGTTTTCGAGGGTAATAGCTTTGTCTGTGGAAAAAATGAAGATATTAGACTATTTTATGATTGCAAATGGTAAAGAATGTGATTAAAGGCTCTTTTCCTATTTCAAAAGTTTTAGTTTTCGAGGGTAATAGCTACGTATGTTGAAAAAATGAAGATATTAGACTATTTTATGATTGCAAATGGTAAAGAATGTGATTAAAGGCTCTTTTCCTATGTCATAAGTTTTACTTTTCGAGGGTAATAGCTTTGTCTGTGGAAAAAATGAAGATATTAGACAATTTTATGATTGCACATGGTAAAGAATGTGATTAAAGGCTCTTTTCCTATGTCAAAAGTTTTAGTTTTAGAGGGTAATAGCTAATTATGTAAAAAATGAAGATATTAGACTATTTTATGATTGCAAATGGTAAAGAATGTGATTAAAGGCTCTTTTCCTATGTCAAAATTTTTAGTTTTCGAGGGTAATAGCTACGTATGTTGAAAAAATGAAGATATTAGACAATTTTATGATTGCACATGGTAAAGAATGTGATTAAAGGCTCTTTTCCTATTTCAAAAGTTTTAGTTTTTGAGGGTAATAGCTACGTATGTTGAAAAAATGAAGATATTAGACTATTTTATGATTGCACTTGGTAAAGAATGTGATTAAAGGCTCTTTTCCTATGTCAAAAGCTTTAGTTTTCGAGGGTAATAGCTACGTATGTTGAAAAAATGAAGATATTAGACTATTTTATGATTGCCAATGTAAAGAATGTGATTAAAGGCATTTTTCCTATTTCAAAAGTTTTAGTTTTCGAGGGTAATAGCTTTGTCTTTGGAAAAAATGAAGATATTAGACTATTTTATGATTGCAATACTATGTCAAAAACATTAGTTTTAGAGGGTAATAGCTACGTATGTTGGAAAAATGAAGATATTAGACTATTTTATGATTGCACATGGTAAAGAATGTGCTTAAAGGCTCTTTTCCTATGTCAAAAGTTTTAGTTTTCGAGGGTAATAGCTACGTATGTTGAAAATTGAAGATATTAGACTATTTTATGATTGCAAATGGTGAAGAATGTGATTAAAGGCTCTTTTCCTATTTCAAAAGTTTTAGTTTTTGAGGGTAATAGCTATGTCTGTGGAAAAAATGAAGATATTAGACTATTTTATGATTGCACATGGTAAAGAATGAGATTAAAGGCTCTTTTTCTATTTCAAAAGTTTTAGTTTTCGAGGGTAATAGCTACGTATGTTGAAAAAATGAAGATATTAGACTATTTTATGATTGCACATGGTAAAGAATGTGATTAATGGCTCTTTTCCTATTTCAAAAGTTTTAGTTTTCGAGGGTAATAGCTACGTATGTTAAAAAAATGAAGATATTAGACTATTTTATGATTGCAAATGGTAAAGAATGTGATTAAAGGCTCTTTTCCTATGTCAAAAGTTTTAGTTTTCGAGGGTAATAGCTACGTATGTTGAAAAAATGAAGATATTAGACAATTTTATGATTGCACATGGTAAAGAATGTGATTAAAGGCTCTTTTCCTATTTCAAAAGTTTTAGTTTTCGAGGGTAATAGCTACGTATGTTAAAAAAATGAAGATATTAGACAATTTTATGATTGCACATGGTAAAGAATGTGATTAAAGGCTCTTTTTCTATTTCAAAAGTTTTAGTTTTCGAGGGTAATAGCTACGTATGTTGAAAAAATGAAGATATTAGACTATTTTATGATGGCAAATGGTAAAGAATGGGATTAAAGGCTCTTTTCCTATGTCAAAAGTTTTAGTTTTCGAGGGTAATAGCTACGTATGTTGAAAAAATGAAGATATTAGACTATTTTATGATTGCAGATGGTAAAGAATGTGATTAAAGGCTCTTTTCCTATTTCAAAAGTTTTAGTTTTCGGGGGTAATAGCTACGTATGTTGAAAAAATGAAGATATTAGACTATTTTATGATTGCAAATGGTAAAGAATGTGATTCAAGGCTCTTTTCCTATTTCAAAAGTTTTAGTTTTGAGGGTAATAGCTTTTTCTGTGGAAAAAATGAAGATATTAGACAATTTTATGATTGCACATGGTAAAGAATGTGATTAAAGGCTCTTTTCCTATTTCAAAAGTTTTAGTTTTCAAGGGTAATAGCTACGTATGTTGAAAAAATGAAGATATTAGACTATTTTATGATTGCAAATGGTAAAGAATGTGATTAAAGGCTCTTTTCCTATTTCAAAAGTTTTAGTTTTCGAGGGTAATAGCTACGTATGTTGAAAAAATGAAGATATTAGACTATTTTATGATTGCAAATGGTAAAGAATGTGATTAAAGGCTCTATTCCTATGTCAAAAGTTTTAGTTTTCGAGGGTAATAGCTACGTATGTTGAAAAAATGAAGATATTAGACTATTTTATGATTGCAAATGGTAAAAAATGTGATTAAAGGCTCTTTTCCTATTTCAAAAGTTTTAGTTTTCGAGGGTAATAGCTTTGTCTGTGGAAAAAAATGAAGATATTAGACTATTTTATGATTGCAAATGGTAAAGAATGTGATTAAAGGCTCTTTCCTATTTCAAAAGTTTTAGTTTTCGAGGGTAATAGCTACGTATGTTGAAAAAATGAAGATATTAGACTATTTTATGATTGCAAATGGTAAAGAATGTGATTAAAGGCTCTTTTCCTATGTCAAAAGTTTTAATTTTCGAGGGTAATAGCTTTGTCTGTGGAAAAAATGAAGATATTAGACAATTTTATGATTGCACATGGTAAAGAATGTGATTAAAGGCTCTTTTCCTATGTCAAAAGTTTTAGTTTTCGAGGGTAATAGCTAATTATGTAAAAAAATGAAGATATTAGACTATTTTATGATTGCAAATGGTAAAGAATGTGATTAAAGGCTCTTTTCCTATGTCAAAATTTTTAGTTTTCGAGGGTAATAGCTACGTATGTTGAAAAATGAAGATATTAGACAATTTTATGATTGCACATGGTAAAGAATGTGATTAAAGGCTCTTTTCCTATTTCAAAAGTTTTAGTTTTTGAGGGTAATAGCTACGTATGTTGAAAAAATGAAGATATTAGACTATTTTATGATTGCACTTGGTAAAGAATGTGATTAAAGGCTCTTTTCCTATGTCAAAAGCTTTAGTTTTCGAGGGTAATAGCTACGTATGTTGAAAAAATGAAGATATTAGACTATTTTATGATTGCCAATGTAAAGAATGTGATTAAAGGCATTTTTCCTATTTCAAAAGTTTTAGTTTTCGAGGGTAATAGCTTTGTCTTTGGAAAAAATGAAGATATTAGACTATTTTATGATTGCAATACTATGTCAAAAACATTAGTTTTAGAGGGTAATAGCTACGTATGTTGGAAAAATGAAGATATTAGACTATTTTATGATTGCACATGGTAAAGAATGTGCTTAAAGGCTCTTTTCCTATGTCAAAAGTTTTAGTTTTCGAGGGTAATAGCTACGTATGTTGAAAATTGAAGATATTAGACTATTTTATGATTGCAAATGGTGAAGAATGTGATTAAAGGCTCTTTTCCTATTTCAAAAGTTTTAGTTTTTGAGGGTAATAGCTATGTCTGTGGAAAAAATGAAGATATTGGACTATTTTATGATTGCACATGGTAAAGAATGAGATTAAAGGCTCTTTTTCTATTTCAAAAGTTTTAGTTTTCGAGGGTAATAGCTACGTATGTTGAAAAAATGAAGATATTAGACTATTTTATGATTGCACATGGTAAAGAATGTGATTAATGGCTCTTTTCCTATTTCAAAAGTTTTAGTTTTCAAGGGTAATAGCTACGTATGTTACAAAAATGAAGATATTAGACTATTTTATGATTGCAAATGGTAAAGAATGTGATTAAAGGCTCTTTTCCTATGTCAAAAGTTTTAGTTTTCGAGGGTAATAGCTACGTATGTTGAAAAAATGAAGATATTAGACAATTTTATGATTGCACATGGTAAAGAATGTGATTAAAGGCTCTTTTCCTATTTCAAAAGTTTTAGTTTTCGAGGGTAATAGCTACGTATGTTAAAAAAATGAAGATATTAGACAATTTTATGATTGCACATGGTAAAGAATGTGATTAAAGGCTCTTTTTCTATTTCAAAAGTTTTAGTTTTCGAGGGTAATAGCTACGTATGTAGAAAAAATGAAGATATTAGACTATTTTATGATGGCAAATGGTAAAGAATGGGATTAAAGGCTCTTTTCCTATGTCAAAAGTTTTAGTTTTCGAGGGTAATAGCTACGTATGTTGAAAAAATGAAGATATTAGACTATTTTATGATTGCAGATGGTAAAGAATGTGATTAAAGGCTCTTTTCCTATTTCAAAAGTTTTAGTTTTCGGGGGTAATAGCTACGTATGTTGAAAAAATGAAGATATTAGACTATTTTATGATTGCAAATGGTAAAGAATATGATTAAAGGCTCTTTTCCTATTTCAAAAGTTTTAGTTTTCGAGGGTAATAGCTACGTATGTTGAAAAAATGAAGATATTAGACTATTTTATGATTGCAGATGGTAAAGAATGTGATTAAAGGCTCTTTTCCTATTTCAAAAGTTTTAGTTTTCGGGGGTAATAGCTACGTATGTTGAAAAAATGAAGATATTAGACTATTTTATGATTGCAAATGGTAAAGAATATGATTAAAGGCTCTTTTCCTATTTCAAAAGTTTTAGTTTTCGAGGGTAATAGCTACGTATGTTGAAAAAATGAAGATATTAGACTATTTTATGATTGCAAATGGTAAAGAATGTGATTAAAGGCTCTTTTCCTATGTCAAAAGTTATAGTTTTCGAGGGTAATAGCTACGTATGTTGAAAAAATGAAGATATTAGACTATTTTATGATTGCAAATGGTAAAGAATGTGATTAAAGGCTCTTTTCCTATGTCAAAATTTTTAGTTTTCGAGGGTAATAGCTACGTATGTTGAAAAAATGAAGATATTAGACAATTTTATGATTGAACATGGTAAAGAATGTGATTAAAGGCTCTTTTCCTATTTCAAAAGTTTTAGTTTTTGAGGGTAATAGCTACGTATGTTGAAAAAATGAAGATATTAAACTATTTTATGATTGCACTTGGTAAAGAATGTGATTAAAGGCTCTTTTCCTATGCCAAAAGTTTTAGTTTTCGATGGTAATAGCTACGTATGTTGAAAAAATGAAGATATTAGACTATTTTATGATTGCAAATGGTAAAGAATGTGATTAAGGGCTCTTTTCCTATTTCAAAAGTTTTAGTTTTCGAGGGTAATAGCTACGTATGTTGAAAAAATGAAGATATTAAACTATTTTATGATTGCACATGGTAAAGACATGGCCGTCCTAGCCGAGTCGGTTGGTGCGCTGGATTTGGGATTCTTTGTCTGAAAGGACGCGGGTTCGAATCCCAGTGTACCCAATTGTTCAGTTTGGGACGGGAGTCAGTGGCGTGACTCTGTAAGCTTAGCCAGAGTTGACCCAGCTTTAAATGGGTACCTGGAGAAATCTGGGGAAGGTAAACAGGAAGGGTGTGCGAAAGCACAGGATGGTTGGCCCCCAACCCCCCATTGCACTTCCTGGCTGAAGGGCCAAGAAACGGAGATCAGCACCGCCGGTAGGGACTGTAAAGTCTAATGCCGTATCCTTTACCTTTACCTTTACATGGTAAAGAATGTGCTTAAGGCTCTTTTCCCATGTCAAAAGTTTTAGTTTTCGAGGGTAATAGCTACGTATGTTGAAAAAATGAAGAAATTAGACTATTTTATGATTGCACATGGTAAAGAATGTGATTAAAGGCTCTTTTCCTATTTCAAAAGTTTTAGTTTTCGAGGGTAATAGCTTTGTCTGTGGAATAAATGAAGATATTAGACAATTTTATGATTGCACATGGTAAAGAATGTGATTAAAGGCTCTTTTCCTATGTCAAAAGTTTTAGTTTTCGAGGGTAATAGCTAATTATGTAAAAAAATGAAGATATTAGACTATTTTATGATTGCAAATGATAAAGAATGTGATTAAAGGCTCTTTTCCTATGTCAAAAGTTTTAGTTTTCGAGGGTAATAGCTACGTATGTTGAAAAAATGAAGATATTAGACAATTTTATGATTGCACATGGTAAAGAATGTGATTAAAGGCTCTTTTCCTATTTCAAAAGTTAGGTTTTTGAGGGTAATAGCTACGTATGTTGAAAAAATGAAGATATTAGACTATTTTATGATTGCACTTGGTAAAGAATGTGAATAAAGGCTCTTTTCCTATGTCAAAAGTTTTAGTTTTCGAGGGTAATAGCTACGTATGTTGAAAAAATGAAGATATTAGACTATTTTATGATTGCAAATGGTAAAGAATGTGATTAAAGGCTCTTTTCCTATTTCAAAAGTTTTAGTTTTCGAGGGTAATAGCTACGTCTGTTGAAAAAATGAAGATATTAGACTATTTTATGATTGCACATTGTAAAGAATGTGATTAAAAGCTCTTTTCCTATGTCAAAAGTTTTAGTTTTTGAGGGTAATAGCTACGTATGTTGAAAAAATGAAGATATAAGACTATTTTATGATTGCAAATGGTAAAGAATGTGATTAAAGGCTCTTTCCCTATTTCAAAAGTTTTAGTTTTCGGGGGTAATAGCTACTTATGTTGAAAAAATTAAGATATTAGACTATTTTATGATTGCAAATGGTAAAGAATGTGATTAAAGGCTCTTTTCCTATTTCAAAAGTTTTAGTTTTCGAGGGTAATAGCTACGTATGTTGAAAAAATGAAGATATTAGACTATTTTATGATTGCAAATGGTAAAGAATGTGATTAAAGGCTCTTTTCCTATTTCAAAAGTTTTAGTTTTCGAGGGTAATAGCTTTGTCTGTGTAAAAAATGAAGATATTAGACAATTTTATGATTGCACATGGTAAAGAATGTGATTAAAGGCTCTACTCCTATGTCAAAAGTTTTAGTTTTCGAGGGTAACAGCTAATTATGTAAAAAAATGAAGATATTAAACTATTTTATGATTGTAAATGGTAAAGAATGTGATTAAAGGCTCTTTTCCTATGTCAAAAGTTTTAGTTTTCGAGGGTAATAGCTACGTATGTTGAAAAAATGAAGATATTAGACAATTTTATGATTGCACATGGTAAAGACATGGCCGTCCTAGCCGAGTCGGTTGGTGCGCTGGATTTGGGATTCTTTGTCTGAAAGGACGCGGGTTCGAATCCCAGTGTACCCAATTGTTCAGTTTGGGACGGGAGTCAGTGGCGTGACTCTGTAAGCTTAGCCAGAGTTGACCCAGCTTTAAATGGGTACCTGGAGAAATCTGGGGAAGGTAAACAGGAAGGGTGTGCGAAAGCACAGGATGGTTGGCCCCCAACCCCCCATTGCACTTCCTGGCTGAAGGGCCAAGAAACGGAGATCAGCACCGCCGGTAGGGACTGTAAAGTCTAATGCCGTATCCTTTACCTTTACCTTTACATGGTAAAGAATGTGATTAAAGGCTCTTTTCCTATTTCAAAAGTTTTAGTTTTTGAGGGTAATAGCTACGTATGATGAAAAAATGAAGATATTAGACTATTTTATGATTGCACTTGGTAAAGAATGTGATTAAAGGCTCTTTTCCTATGTCAAAAGTTTTAGTTTTCGAGGGTAATAGCTACGTATGTTGAAAAAATTAAGATATTAGACTATTTTATGATTGCAAATGGTAAAGAATGTGATTAAAGGCTCTTTTCTTATGTCAAAAGTTTTAGTTTTCAAGGGTAATAGCTTTGTCTGTGGAAAAAACGAAGATATTAGACAATTTTATGATTGCACATGGTAAAGAATGTGATTAAAGGCTCTTTTCCTATGTCAAAAGTTTTAGTTTTCGAGGGTAATAGCTTTGTCTGTGGAAAAAATGAAGATATTAGACAATTTTATGATTGCACATGGTAAAGAATGTGATTAAAGGCTCTTTTCCTATTTCAAAAGTTTTAGTTTTCGAGGGTAATAGCTACGTATGTTGAAAAAATGAAGATATTAGACTATTTTATGATTGCACATGGTAAAGAATGTGATTAAAGGCTCTTTTCCTATGTCAAAAGTTTTAGTTTTCGAGGGTAATAGCTATGCATGTTGAAAAAATGAAGATATTAGACAATTTTATGATTGCAAATTGTAAAGAATGTGATTAAAGGCTCTTTTCCTATGTCAAAAGTTTTAGTTTTCGAGGGTAATAGCTTTGTCTGTGGAAAAAATGAAGATATTAGACAATTTTATGATTGCACATGGTAAAGAATGTGATTAAAGGCTCTTTTTCTATTTCAAAAGTTTTAGTTTTCGAGGGTAATATCTACGTATGTTGAAAAAATGAAGATATTAGACTATTTTATGATTGCAAATGGTAAAGAATGTGATTAAAGGCTCTTTTCCTATTTCAAAAGTTTTAGTTTTCGGGGGTAATAGCTACATATGTTGAAAAAATGAAGATATTAGACTATTTTATGATTGCAAATGATAAAGAATGTGATTAAAGGCTCTTTTCCTATTTCAAAAGTTTTAGTTTTCGAGGGTAATAGCTACGTATGTTGAAAAAATGAAGATATTAGACAATTTTATGATTGTACATGGTAAAGAATGTGATTAAAGGCTCATTTCCTATTTCAAAAGTTTTAGTTTTCGAGGGTAATAGCTACGTATGTTGAAAAAATGAAGATATTAGACTATTTTATGATTGCACATGGTAAAGAATGTGATTAAAGGCTCTTTTTCTATGTCAAAAGTTTTAGTTTTCGAGGGTAATAGCTACGTATGTTGAAAAAATGAAGATATTAGACTATTTTATGATTGCAAATGGTAAAGAATGTGATTAAAGGCTCTTTTCCTATTTCAAAAGTTTTAGTTTTCGGGGGTAATAGCTACGTATGTTGAAAAAATTAAGATATTAGACTATTTTATGATTGCAAATGGTAAAGAATGTGATTAAAGGCTCTTTTCCTATTTTAAAAGTTGTAGTTTTCGAGGGTAATAGCTTTGTCTGTGGAAAAAATGAAGATATTAGACAATTTTATGATTGCACATGGTAAAGAATGTGATTAAAGGCTCTTTTCCTATTTCAAAAGTTTTAGTTTTCGAGGATAATAGCTACGTATGTTGAAAAAATGAAGATATTAGACTATTTTATGATTGCAAATGGTAAAGAATGTGATTAAAGGCTCTTTTCCTATGTCAAAAGTTTTAGTTTTCGAGGGTAATAGCTACGTATGTTGAAAAAATGAAGATATTAGACAATTTTATGATTGCACATGGTAAAGAATGTGATTAAAGGCTCTTTTCCTATTTCAAAAGTTTTAGTTTTCGAGGGTAATAGCTACGTATGTTGAAAAAATGAAGATATTAGACTATTTTATGATTGCACATGGTAAAGAATGTGATTAAAGGCTCTTTTCCTATGTCAAAAGTTTTAGTTTTCGAGGGTAATAGCTACGTATGTTGAAAAAATGAAGATATTAGACTATTTTATGATTGCAAATGGTAAAGAATTTGATTAAAGGCTCTTTTCCTATTTTAAAAGTTTTAGTTTTCGAGGGTAATAGCTTTGTCTGTGGAAAAAATGAAGATATTAGACAATTTTTTGATTGCACATGGTAAAGAATGCGATTAAAGGCTCTTTTCCTATTTCAAAAGTTTTAGTTTTCGAGGGTAATAGCTACGTATGTTGAAACATGAAGATTTTAGACTATTTTATGATTGCACATGGTAAAGAATGTGATTAAAGGCTCTTTTCCTATTTCAAAAGTTTTAGTTTTCGAGGGTAATAGCTACGTATGTTGAAAAAATGAAAATATTAAACTATTTTATGATTGTAAATGGTAAAGAATGTGATTGAAGGCTCTTTTCCCATTTCAAAAGTTTTATTTTTCGAGGGTAATAGCTACGTATGTTGAAAAAATGAAAATATTAAACTATTTTATGATTGCAAATGGTAAAGAATGTGATTGAAGGCTCTTTTCCTATGTCAAAAGTTTTAGTTTTCGAGGGTAATAGCTACGTATGTTAAAAAAATGAAGAAATTAGACTATTTTATGATTGCACATGGTAAAGAATGTGATTAAAGGCTCTTTTCCTATGTCAAAAGTTTTAGTTTTCGAGGGTAATAGCTACGTATGTTGAAAAAATGAAGATATTAGACAATTTTATGATTGCACATGGTAAAGACATGGCCGTCCTAGCCGAGTCGGTTGGTGCGCTGGATTTGGGATTCTTTGTCTGAAAGGACGCGGGTTCGAATCCCAGTGTACCCAATTGTTCAGTTTGGGACGGGAGTCAGTGGCGTGACTCTGTAAGCTTAGCCAGAGTTGACCCAGCTTTAAATGGGTACCTGGAGAAATCTGGGGAAGGTAAACAGGAAGGGTGTGCGAAAGCACAGGATGGTTGGCCCCCAACCCCCCATTGCACTTCCTGGCTGAAGGGCCAAGAAACGGAGATCAGCACCGCCGGTAGGGACTGTAAAGTCTAATGCCGTATCCTTTACCTTTACCTTTACATGGTAAAGAATGTGATTAAGGCTCTTTTCCCATGTCAAAAGTTTTAGTTTTCGAGGGTAATAGCTACGTATGTTGAAAAAATGAAGAAATTAGACTATTTTATGATTGCACATGGTAAAGAATGTGATTAAAGGCTCTTTTCCTATTTCAAAAGTTTTAGTTTTCGAGGGTAATAGCTTTGTCTGTGGAATAATTGAAGATATTAGACAATTTTATGATTGCACATGGTAAAGAATGTGATTAAAGGCTCTTTTCCTATGTCAAAAGTTTTAGTTTTCGAGGGTAATAGCTAATTATGTAAAAAAATGAAGATATTAGACTATTTTATGATTGCAAATGATAAAGAATGTGATTAAAGGCTCTTTTCCTATGTCAAAAGTTTTAGTTTTCGAGGGTAATAGCTACGTATGTTGAAAAAATGAAGATATTAGACAATTTTATGATTGCACATGGTAAAGAATGTGATTAAAGGCTCTTTTCCTATTTCAAAAGTTAGGTTTTTGAGGGTAATAGCTACGTATGTTGAAAAAATGAAGATATTAGACTATTTTATGATTGCACTTGGTAAAGAATGTGAATAAAGGCTCTTTTCCTATGTCAAAAGTTTTAGTTTTCGAGGGTAATAGCTACGTATGTTGAAAAAATGAAGATATTAGACTATTTTATGATTGCAAATGGTAAAGAATGTGATTAAAGGCTCTTTTTCTATGTCAAAAGTTTTAGTTTTCGAGGGTAATAGCTTTGTCTGTGAAAAAAACGAAGATATTAGACAATTTTATGATTGCACATGGTAAAAAATGTGATTAAAGGCTCTTTTCCTATTTCAAAAGTTTTAGTTTTCGAGGGTAATAGCTACGTATGTTGAAAAAATGAAGATATTAGACTATTTTATGATTGCACATGGTAAAGAATGTGATTAAAGGCTCTTTTCCTATGTCAAAATTTCTAGTTTTCGAGGGTAATAGCTACGTATGTTGAAAAAATGAAGATATTAGACTATTTTATGATTGCACATGGTAAAGAATGTGATTAAAGGCTCTTTTCCTATTTCAAAAGTTTTATTTTTCGAGGGTAATAGCTACGTATGTTGAAAAAAAGAAGATATTAGACTATTTTATGATTGCAAATGGTAAAGAATGTGATTAAAGGCTCTTTTCCTATGTCAAAAGTTTTAGTTTTCGAGGGTAATAGCTACGTATGTTGAAAAAATGAAGATATTAGACTATTTTATGATTGCAAATGGTAAAGAATGTGATTAAGGGCTCTTTTCCTATT
>NW_027066935.1:0-16336 GCF_032884065.1 Artemia franciscana | reverse complement strand
GAATCAATAGTAGATAGAACAGTGAAAGTTTGATTCTAGCTAGTCTATCTACTATTTCTATGAGTCATATGCAAGACGTCATTTTAGAAAAGACGCGCAGTGGCCGATATAGACTAGCCCATTCTCTAGCCGCCATAAAGAGTGGCACATCGAGCGGTCTATCCATGCCCAGAATCAAAGTTTTATAAAATTTTATTTCTATGAGTTTTATTAAACTTTCTTGTATTCTAATTGATTTTAAAAACTTACTATTGATTCTAGACCAGCTCGAATCAATAGTAGATAGACTAGCTAGAATCAATAAAACTTTTAATAGATTCAGCAGTGAAAGTTTTATTCTAGCTAGTCTATCTACTATTTCTATGAGTCATATGCAAGAATATAATATCGGTAGAAATAGACAATAATATCGGCCACTGCGCGTCTTTTCTAAAATGACATCTTGCATATGACTCATAGAAATAGTAGATAGACTAGCTAGAATCAAACTATCTACTATTCTGATATACAAGATATTATTGTCTATTAAATAGACAATAATATCGGCCACTGCGCGTCTTTTCTAAAATGACGTCTTGCATATGACTCATAGAAATAGTAGATAGACTAGCTAGAATCAAACTTTCTTGTATTCTAATTGATTTTAAAAATTTACTATTGATTCTAGACCAGCTAGAATCAATAGTAGATAGACTAGCTAGAATCAATATAACTTTTAATAGATTCAGCAGTGAAAGTTTGATTCTATTTCTATGAGTCATACGCATATTCTCATATGCAAGTCCTTGTGCAAAATATTTTGATTCTAGCTAGTCTATCTACTATTTCTATGAGTCATATGCAAGACGTCATTTTAGAAAAGACTTTTTCACTATTCAATAAATAGATTCAAATCTATTTGAATCTAGAATCAAACTTTCTGTTTGATTCTAATAGAATCAATAGAATAGCACTAGTTCGTATGTGACGTCTTGCATAGGGTTCTAGAATTCTAATCTATTGATTCTAGACCAGCTAGAATCAATAGTAGATAGAACAGTGAAAGTTTGATTCTAGCTAGTCTATCTACTATTTCTATGAGTCATATGCAAGACGTCATTTTAGAAAAGACGCGCAGTGGCCGATATAGACTAGCCCATTCTCTAGCCGCCATAAAGAGTGGCACATCGAGCGGTCTATCCATGCCCAGAATCAAAGTTTTATAAAATTTTATTTCTATGAGTTTTATTAAACTTTCTTGTATTATAATTGATTTTAAAAACTTACTATTGATTCTAGACCAGCTAGAATCAATAGTAGATAGACTAGCTAGAATCAATAAAACTTTTAATAGATTCAGCAGTGAAAGTTTGATTCTAGCTAGTCTATCTACTATTGATTCTAGCTGGTCTAGAATCAATAGTAAATTTTTAAAATCAATTAGAATACAAGAAAGTTTGATTCTAGCTAGACTATCTACTATTTCTATGAGTCATATGCAAGACGTCATTTTAGAAAAGACTTTTTCACTATTCAATAAATAGATTCAAATCTATTTGAATCTAGAATCAAACTTTCTGTTTGATTCTAATAGAATCAATAGAATAGCACTAGTTCGTATGTGACGTCTTGCATAGGGTTCTAGAATTCTAATCTATTGATTCTAGACCAGCTAGAATCAATAGTAGATAGAACAGTGAAAGTTTGATTCTAGCTAGTCTATCTACTATTTCTATGAGTCATATGCAAGACGTCATTTTAGAAAAGACGCGCAGTGGCCGATATAGACTAGCCCATTCTCTAGCCGCCATAAAGAGTGGCACATCGAGCGGTCTATCCATGCCCAGAATCAAAGTTTTATAAAATTTTATTTCTATGAGTTTTATTAAACTTTCTTGTATTATAATTGATTTTAAAAACTTACTATTGATTCTAGACCAGCTAGAATCAATAGTAGATAGACTAGCTAGAATCAATAAAACTTTTAATAGATTCAGCAGTGAAAGTTTGATTCTAGCTAGTCTATCTACTATTTCTATGAGTCATATGCAAGAATATAATATCGGTAGAAATAGACAATAATAACGGCCACTGCGCGTCTTTTCTAAAATGATGTCTTGCATATGACTCATAGAAATAGTAGATAGACTAGCTAGAATCAAACTATCTACTATTCCGATTTACAAGATATTATTGTCTATTAAATAGACAATAATATCGGCCACTGCGCGTCTTTTCTAAAATGACGTCTTGCATATGACTCATAGAAATAGTAGATAGACTAGCTAGAATCAAACTTTCTTGTATTCTAATTGATTTTAAAAACTTACTATTGATTCTAGACCAGCTAGAATCAATAGTAGATAGACTAGCTAGAATCAATAAAACTTTTAATAGATTCAGCAGTGAAAGTTTGATTCTAGCTAGTCTATCTACTATTTCTATGAGTCATATGCAAGAATATAATATCGGTAGAAATAGACAATAATATCGGCCACTGCGCGTCTTTTCTAAAATGACGTCTTGCATATGACTCATAGAAATAGTAGATAGACTAGCTAGAATCAAACTATCTACTATTCCGATATACAAGATATTATTGTCTATTAAATAGACAATGATATCGGCCACTGCGCGTCTTTTCTAAAATGACGTCTTGCATATGACTCATAGAAATAGTAGATAGACTAGCTAGAATCAAACTTTCTTGTATTCTAATTGATTTTAAAAACTTACTATTGATTCTAGACCAGCTAGAATCAATAGTAGATAGACTAGCTAGAATCAATAAAACTTTTAATAGATTCAGCAGTGAAAGTTTTATTCTATTTCTATGAGTCATACGCATATTCTCATATGCAAGTCCTTGTGCAAAATATTTTGATTCTAGCTAGTCTATCTACTATTTCTATGAGTCATATGCAAGACGTCATTTTAGAAAAGACTTTTTCACTATTCAATAAATAGATTCAAATCTATTTGAATCTAGAATCAAACTTTCTGTTTGATTCTAATAGAATCAATAGAATAGCACTAGTTCGTATGTGACGTCTTGCATATGGTTCTAGAATTCTAATCTATTGATTCTAGACCAGCTAGAATCAATAGTAGATAGAACAGTGAAAGTTTGATTCTAGCTAGTCTATCTACTATTTCTATGAGTCATATGCAAGACGTCATTTTAGAAAAGACGCGCAGTGGCCGATATAGACTAGCCCATTCTCTAGCCGCCATAAAGAGTGGCACATCGAGCGGTCTATCCATGCCCAGAATCAAAGTCTTATAAAATTTTATTTCTATGAGTTTTATTAAACTTTCTTGTATTCTAATTGATTTTAAAAACTTACTATTGATTCGAGACCAGCCAGAATCAATAGTAGATAGACTAGCTAGAATCAATAAAACTGTTAATAGATTCAGCAGTGAAAGTTTACTTCTAGCTAGTCTATCTACTATTTCTATGAGTCATATGCAAGAATATAATATCGGTAGAAATAGACAATAATATCGGCCACTGCGCGTCTTTTCTAAAATGACGTCTTGCATATGACTCATAGAAATAGTAGATAGACTAGCTAGAATCAAACTATCTACTATTCCGATATACAAGATATTATTGTCTATTAAATAGACAATAATATCGGCCACTGCGCGTCTTTTCTAAAATGAGGTCTTGCATATGACTCATAGAAATAGTAGATAGACTAGCTAGAATCAAACTTTCTTGTATTCTAATTGATTTTAAAAACTTACTATTGATTCTAGACCAGCTAGAATCAATAGTAGATAGACTAGCTAGAATCAATAAAACTTTTAATAGATTCAGCAGTGAAAGTTTGATTCTATTTCTATGAGTCATACGCATATTCTCATATGCAAGTCCTTGTGCAAAATATTTTGATTCTAGCTAGTCTATCTACTATTTCTATGAGTCATAAGCAAGGCGTCATTTTAGAAAAGACTTTTTCACTATTCAATAAATAGATTCAAATCAATTTGAATCTAGAATCAAACTTTCTGTTTGATTCTAATAGAATCAATAGAATAGCACTAGTTCGTATGTGACGTCTTGCATATGGTTCTAGAATTCTAATCTATTGATTCTAGACCAGCTAGAATCAATAGTAGATAGAACAGTAAAAGTTTGATTCTAGCTAGTCTATCTACTATTTCTATAAGTCATATGCAAGACGTCATTTTAGAAAAGACGCGCAGTGGCCGATATAGACTAGCCCATTCTCTAGCCGCCTTAAGGAGTGGCACATCGAGCGGTCTATCCATGCCCAGAATCAAAGTCTTATAAAATTTTATTTCTATGAGTTTTATTAAACTTTCTTGTATTCTAATTGATTTTAAAAACTTACTATTGGTTCTAGACCAGCTAGAATCACACTATCACAATAGAATCACACAGAATCACAATAATATACAAGATATTATTGTTTATTAAATAGACAATAATATCGGCCACTGCGCGTCTTTTCTAAAATGACGTCTTGCATATGACTCATAGAAATAGTAGATAGACTAGCTAGAATCAAACTTTCACTGTTCTATCTACTATTGATTCTAGCTGGTCTAGAATCAATAGATTAGAATTCTAGAACCATATGCAAGACGTCGAATATGCAAGACGTCGAAATAGATTCAAATCTATTTGAATCTAGAATCAAACTTTCTGTTTGATTCTAATAGAATCAATAGAATAGCACTAGTTCGTATGTGACGTCTTGCATATGGTTCTAGAATTCTAATCTATTGATTCTAGACCAGCTAGAATCAATAATAGATAGAACAGTGAAAGTTTGATTCTAGCTAGTCTATCTACTATTTCTATGAGTCATAGGCAAGACGTCATTTTAGAAAAGACGCACAGTGGCCGATATAGACTAGCCCATTCTCTAGCCGCCATAAAGAGTGGCACATCGAGCGGTCTATCCATGCCCAGAATCAAAGTTTTATAAAATTTTATTTCTATGAGTTTTATTAAACTTTCTTGTATTCTAATTGATTTTAAAAACTTACTATTGATTCTAGACCAGCTAGAATCAATAGTAGATAGACTAGCTAGAATTAATGAAACTTTTAATAGATTCAGCAGTGAAAGTTTGATTCTAGCTAGTCTATCTACTATTTCTATGAGTCATATGCAAGAATATAATATCGGTAGAAATAGACAATAATATCGGCCACTGCGCGTCTTTTCTAAAATGACGTCTTGCATATGACTCATAGAAATAATAGATAGAAAAAAACTAAAAAATAGCTAGAATCAAACTATCTACTATTCCGATATACAAGCTATTATTGTCTATTAAATAGACAATAATATCAGCCACTGCGCGTCTTTTCTAAAATGACGTCTTGCATATGACTCATAGAAATAGTAGATAGACTAGCTAGAATCAAACTTTCTTGTATTCTAATTGATTTTAAAAACTTACTATTGATTCTAGACCAGCTAGAATCAATAGTAGATAGACTAGCTAGAATCAATAAAACTTTTAATAGATTCAGCAGTGAAAGTTTGATTCTATTTCTATGAGTCATACGCATATTCTCATATGCAAGTCCTTGTGCAAAATATTTTGATTCTAGCTAGTCTATCTACTATTTCTATGAGTCATATGCGAGACGTTATTTTAGAAAAGACTTTTTCACTATTCAATAAATAGATTTTAATCTATTTGAATCTAGAATCAAACTTTCTGTTTGATTCTAATAGAATCAATAGAATAGCACTAGTTCGTATGTGAAGTCTTGCATATGGTTCTAGAATTCTAATCTATTGATTCTAGACCAGCTAGAATCAATAGTAGATAGAACAGTGAAAGTTTGATTCTAGCTAGTCTATCTACTATTTCTATGAGTCATATGCAAGACGTCATTTTAGAAAAGACGCGCAGTGGCCGATATAGACTAGCCCATTCTCTAGCCGCCATAAAGAGTGGCACATCGAGCGGTCTATCCATGCCCAGAATCAAAGTTTTATAAAATTTTATTTCTATGAGTTTTATTAAACTTTCTTGTATTCTAATTGATTTTAAAAACTTACTATTGATTCTAGACCAGCTCGAATCAATAGTAGATAGACTAGCTAGAATCAATAAAACTTTTAATAGATTCAGCAGTGAAAGTTTTATTCTAGCTAGTCTATCTACTATTTCTATGAGTCATATGCAAGAATATAATATCGGTAGAAATAGACAATAATATCGGCCACTGCGCGTCTTTTCTAAAATGACATCTTGCATATGACTCATAGAAATAGTAGATAGACTAGCTAGAATCAAACTATCTACTATTCTGATATACAAGATATTATTGTCTATTAAATAGACAATAATATCGGCCACTGCGCGTCTTTTCTAAAATGACGTCTTGCATATGACTCATAGAAATAGTAGATAGACTAGCTAGAATCAAACTTTCTTGTATTCTAATTGATTTTAAAAACTTACTATTGATTCTAGACCAGCTAGAATCAATAGTAGATAGACTAGCTAGAATCAATAAAACTTTTAATAGATTCAGCAGTGAAAGTTTGATTCTATTTCTATGAGTCATACGCATATTCTCATATGCAAGTCCTTGTGCAAAATATTTTGATTCTAGCTAGTTTATCTACTATTTCTATGAGTCATATGCGAGACGTTATTTTAGAAAAGACTTTTTCACTATTCAATAAATAGATTTTAATCTATTTGAATCTAGAATCAAACTTTCTGTTTGATTCTAATAGAATCAATAGAATAGCACTAGTTCGTATGTGAAGTCTTGCATATGGTTCTAGAATTCTAATCTATTGATTCTAGACCAGCTAGAATCAATAGTAGATAGAACAGTGAAAGTTTGATTCTAGCTAGTCTATCTACTATTTCTATGAGTCATATGCAAGACGTCATTTTAGAAAAGACGCGCAGTGGCCGATATAGACTAGCCCATTCTCTAGCCGCCATAAAGAGTGGCACATCGAGCGGTCTATCCATGCCCAGAATCAAAGTTTTATAAAATTTTATTTCTATGAGTTTTATTAAACTTTCTTGTATTCTAATTGATTTTAAAAACTTACTATTGATTCTAGACCAGCTCGAATCAATAGTAGATAGACTAGCTAGAATCAATAAAACTTTTAATAGATTCAGCAGTGAAAGTTTTATTCTAGCTAGTCTATCTACTATTTCTATGAGTCATATGCAAGAATATAATATCGGTAGAAATAGACAATAATATCGGCCACTGCGCGTCTTTTCTAAAATGACATCTTGCATATGACTCATAGAAATAGTAGATAGACTAGCTAGAATCAAACTATCTACTATTCTGATATACAAGATATTATTGTCTATTAAATAGACAATAATATCGGCCACTGCGCGTCTTTTCTAAAATGACGTCTTGCATATGACTCATAGAAATAGTAGATAGACTAGCTAGAATCAAACTTTCTTGTATTCTAATTGATTTTAAAAATTTACTATTGATTCTAGACCAGCTAGAATCAATAGTAGATAGACTAGCTAGAATCAATATAACTTTTAATAGATTCAGCAGTGAAAGTTTGATTCTATTTCTATGAGTCATACGCATATTCTCATATGCAAGTCCTTGTGCAAAATATTTTGATTCTAGCTAGTCTATCTACTATTTCTATGAGTCATATGCAAGACGTCATTTTAGAAAAGACTTTTTCACTATTCAATAAATAGATTCAAATCTATTTGAATCTAGAATCAAACTTTCTGTTTGATTCTAATAGAATCAATAGAATAGCACTAGTTCGTATGTGACGTCTTGCATATGGTTCTAGAATTCTAATCTATTGATTCTAGACCAGCTAGAATCAATAGTAGATAGAACAGTGAAAGTTTGATTCTAGCTAGTCTATCTACTATTTCTATGAGTCATATGCAAGACGTCATTTTAGAAAAGACGCGCAGTGGCCGATATAGACTAGCCCATTCTCTAGCCGCCATAAAGAGTGGCACATCGAGCGGTCTATCCATGCCCAGAATCAAAGTTTTATAAAATTCTATTTCTATGAGTTTTATTAAACTTTCTTGTATTCTAATTGATTTTAAAAACTTACTATTGATTCTAGACCAGCTAGAATCAATATTAAATAGACTAGCTAAAATCAATAAAACTTTTAATAGATTCAGCAGTGAAAGTTTGATTCTAGCTAGTCTATCTACTATTGATTCTAGCTGGTCTAGAATCAATAGTAAATTTTTAAAATCAATTAGAATACAAGAAAGTTTGATTCTAGCTAGTCTATCTACTATTTCTATGAGTCATATGCAAGACGTCATTTTAGAAAAGACTTTTTCACTATTCAATAAATAGATTCAAATCTATTTGAATCTAGAATCAAACTTTCTGTTTGATTCTAATAGAATCAATAGAATAGCAGTAGTTCGTATGTGACGTCTTGCATATGGTTCTAGAATTCTAATCTATTGATTCTAGACCAGCTAGAATCAATAGTAGATAGAACAGTGAAAGTTTGATTCTAGCTAGTCTATCTACTATTTCTATGAGTCATATGCAAGACGTCATTTTAGAAAAGACGCGCAGTGGCCGATATAGACTAGCCCATTCTCTAGCCGCCATAAAGAGTGGCACATCGAGCGGTCTATCCATACCCAGAATCAAAGTTTTATAAGATTTTATTTCTATGAGTTTTATTAAAATTTCTTGTATTCTAATTGATTTTAAAAACTTACTATTGATTCTAGACCAGCTAGAATCAATAGTAGATAGACTAGCTAGAATCAATAAAACTTTTAATAGATTCAGCAGTGAAAGTTTGATTCTAGCTAGTCTATCTACTATTTCTATGAGTCATATGCAAGAATATAATATCGGTAGAAATAGAAAATAATATCGGCCACTGCGCGTCTTTTCTAAAATGACGTCCTGCATATGACTCATTGAAATAGTAGATAGACTAGCTAGAATCAAACTATCTACTATTCCGATATACAAGATATTATTGTCTATTAAATAGACAATAATATCGGCCACTGCGCGTCTTTTCTAAAATGACGTCTTGCATATGACTCATAGAAATAGTAGATAGACTAGCTAGAATCAAACTTTTTTGTATTCTAATTGATTTTAAAAACTTACTATTGATTCTAGACCAGCTAGAATCAATAGTAGATAGACTAGCTAGAATCAATAAAACTTTTAATAGATTCAGCAGTGAAAGTTTGATTCTATTTCTATGAGTCATACGCATATTCTCATATGCAAGTCCTTGTGCAAAATATTTTGATTCTAGCTAGTCTATCTACTATTTCTATGAGTCATATGCAAGACTTTCTGTTTGATTCTAATAGAATCAATTGAATAGCACCAGTTCGTATGTGACGTCTTGCATATGGTTCTAGAATTCTAATCTATTGATTCTAGACCAGCTAGAATCAATAGTAGATAGAACAGTGAAAGTTTGATTCTAGCTAGTCTATCTACTATTTCTATGAGTCATATGCAAGACGTCATTTTAGAAAAGACGCGCAGTGGCCCATATAGACTAGCCCATTCTCTAGCCGCCATAAAGAGTGGCACATCGAGCGGTCTATCCATGCCCAGAATCAAAGTTTTATAAAATTTTATTTCTATGAGTTTTATTAAACTTTCTTGTATTCTAATTGATTTTAAAAACTTACTATTGATTCTAGACCAGCTAGAATCAATAGTAGATACACTAGCTAGAATCAATAAAACTTTTAATAGATTCAGCAGTGAAAGTTTGATTCTAGCTAGTCTATCTACTATTTCAATGAGTCATATGCAAGAATATAATATCGGTAGAAATAGACAATAATATCGGCCACTGCGCGTCTTTTCTAAAATGACGTCTTGCATATGACTCATAGAAATAGTAGATAGACTAGCTAGAATCAAACTATCTACTATTCCGATATACAAGATATTATTGTCTATTAAATAGACAATAATATCGGCCACTGCGCGTCTTTTCTAAAATGACGTCTTGCATATGACTCATAGAAATAGTAGATAGACTAGCTAGAATCAAACTTTCTTGTATTCTAATTGATTTTAAAAACTTACTATTGATTCTAGACCAGCTAGAATCAATAGTAGATAGACTAGCTAGAATCAATAAAACTTTTAATAGATTCAGCAGTGAAAGTTTGATTCTATTTCTATGAGTCATACGAATATTCTCATATGCAAGTCCTTGTGCAAAATATTTTGACTCTAGCTAGTCTATCTACTATTTCTATGAGTCATATGCAAGACGTCATTTTAGAAAAGACTTTTTCACTATTCAATAAATAGATTCAAATCTATTTGAATCTAGAATCAAACTTTCTGTTTGATTCTAATAGAATCAATAGAATAGCACTAGTTCGTATGTGACGTCTTGCATATGGTTCTAGAATTCTAATCTATTGATTCTAGACCAGCTAGAATCAATAGTAGATAGAACAGTGAAAGTTTGATTCTAGCTAGTCTATCTACTATTTCTATGAGTCATATGCAAGACGTCATTTTAGAAAAGACGCGCAGTGGCCGATATAGACTAGCCCATTCTCTAGCCGCCATAAAGAGTGGCACATCGAGCGGTCTATCCATGCCCAGAATCAAAGTTTTATAAAATTTTATTTCTATGAGTTTTATTAAACTTTCTTGTATTCTAATTGATTTTAAAAACTTACTATTGATTCTAGACCAGCTAGAATCAATAGTAGATAGACTAGCTAGAATCAATAAAACTTTTAATAGATTCAGCCGTGAAAGTTTGATTCTAGCTAGTCTATTTACTATTTCTATGAGTCATATGCAAGACGTCATTTTAGAAAAGACTTTTTCACTATTCAATAAATAGATTCAAATCTATTTGAATCTAGAATCAAACTTTCTGTTTGATTCTAATAGAATCAATAGAATAGCACTAGTTCGTATGTGACGTCTTGCATATGGTTTTAGAATTCTAATCTATTGATTCTAGACCACCTAGAATCAATAGTAGATAGAACAGTGAAAGTTTGATTCTAGCTAGTCTATCTACTATTTCTATGAGTCATATGCAAGACGTCATTTTAGAAAAGACGCGCAGTGGCCGATATAGACTAGCCCATTCTCTAGCCGCCATAAAGAGTGGCACATCGAGCGGTCTATCCATGCCCAGAATCAAAGTTTTATAAAATTTTATTTCTATGAGTTTTATTAAACTTTCTTGTATTCTAATTGATTTTAAAAACTTACTATTGATTCTAGACCAGCTAGAATCAATAGTAGATAGACTAGCTAGAATCAATAAAACTTTTAATAGATTCAGCAGTGAAAGTTTGATTCTAGCTAGTCTATCTACTATTTCTATGAGTCATATGTAAGAATATAATATCGGTAGAAATAGACAATAATATCGGCCACTGCGCGTCTTTTCTAAAATGACGTCTTGCATATGACTCATAGAAATAGTAGATAGACTAGCTAGAATCAAACTATCTACTATTCCGATATACAAGATATTATTGTCTATTAAATAGACAATAATATCGGCCACTGCGCGTCTTTTCTAAAATGACGTCTTGCATATGACTCATAGAAATAGTAGATAGACTAGCTAGAATCAAACTTTCTTGTATTCTAATTGATTTTAAAAACTTACTATTGATTCTAGACCAGCTAGAATCAATAGTAGATAGACTAGCTAGAATCAATAAAACTTTTAATAGATTCAGCAGTGAAAGCTTGATTCTATTTCTATGAGTCATACGCATATTCTCATATGCAAGTCCTTGTGCAAAATATTTTGATTCTAGCTAGTCTATCTACTATTTCTATGAGTCATATGCAAGACGTCATTTTAGAAAAGACTTTTTCACTATTCAATAAATAGATTCAAATCTATTTGAATCTAGAATCAAACTTTCTGTTTGATTCTAATAGAATCAATAGAATAGCACTAGTTCGTATGTGACGTCTTGCATATGGTTTTAGAATTCTAATCTATTGATTCTAGACCACCTAGAATCAATAGTAGATAGAACAGTGAAAGTTTGATTCTAGCTAGTCTATCTACTATTTCTATGAGTCATATGCAAGACGTAATTTTAGAAAAGACGCGCAGTGGCCGATATAGACTAACCCATTCTCTAGCCGCCATAAAGAGTGGCACATCGAGCGGTCTATCCATGCCCAGAATCAAAGTCTTATAAAATTTTATTTCTATGAGTTTTATTAAACTTTCTTGTATTCTAATTGATTTTAAAAACTTACTATTGATTCTAGACCAGCTAGAATCAATAGTAGATAGACTAGCTAGAATCAATAAAACTTTTATAGATTCAGCAGTGAAAGTTTGATTCTAGCTAGTCTATCTACTATTTCTATGATTCATATGCAAGAATATAATATCGGTAGAAATAGACAATAATATTGGCCACTGTGCGTCTTTTCTAAAATGACGTCTTTCATATGACTCATAGAAATAGTAGATAGACTAGCTAGAATCAAACTTTCTTGTATTCTAATTGATTTTAAAAACTTACTATTGATTCTAGACCAGCTAGAATCAATAGTAGATAGACTAGCTAGAATCAATAAAACTTTTAATAGATTCAGCAGTGAAAGTTTGATTCTATTTCTATGAGTCATACGCATATTCTCATATGCAAGTCCTTGTGCAAAATATTTTGATTCTTGCTAGTCTATCTACTATTTCTATGAGTCATATGCAAGACGTCATTTTAGAAAAGAATTTTTCACTATTCAATAAATAGATTCAAATCTATTTGAATCTAGAATCAAACTTTCTGTTTGATTCTAATAGAATCAATAGAATAGCACTAGTTCGTATGTGACGTCTTGCATATGGTTCTAGAATTCTAATCTATTGATTCTAGACCAGCTAGAATCAATAGTAGATAGAACAGTGAAAGTTTGATTCTAGCTAGTCTATCTACTATTTCTATGAGTCATATGCAAGACGTCATTTTAGAAAAGACGCGCAGTGGCCGATATAGACTAGCCCATTCTCTATCCGCCATAAAGAGTGGCACATCGAGTGGTCTATCCATGCCCAGAATCAAAGTTTTATTAAATTTTATTTCTATGAGTTTTATTAAACTTTCTTGTATTCTTATTGATTTTAAAAACTTACTATTGATTCTAGACCAGCTAGAATCAATAGTAGATAGACTAGCTAGAATCAATAAAACTTTTAATAGATTCAGCAGTGAAAGTTTGATTCTAGCTAGTCTATCTACTATTTCTATGAGTCATATGCAAGAATATAATATTGGTAGAAATAGACAATAATATCGGCCACTGCGCGTCTTTTCTAAAATGACTTCTTGCATATGACTCATAGAAATAGTAGATAGACTAGCTAGAATCAAACTATCTACTATTCCGATATACAAGATATTATTGTCTATTAAATAGACAATAATATCGGCCACTGCGCGTCTTTTCTAAAATGACGTCTTGCATATGACTCATAGAAATAGTAGATAGACTAGCTAGAATCAAACTTTCTTGTATTCTAATTGATTTTAAAAACTTACTATTGATTCTAGACCAGCTAGAATCAATAGTAGATAGACTAGCTAGAATCAATAAAACTTTTAATAGATTCAGCAGTGAAATTTTGATTCTATTTCTATGAGTCATACGCATATTCTCATATGCAAGTCCTTGTGCAAAATATTTTGATTCTAGCTATTTTATCTACTATTTCTATGAGTCATATGCAGGACGTCATTTTAGAAAAGACTTTTTCACTATTCAATAAATAGATTCAAATCTATTTGAATCTAGAATCAAACTTTCTGTTTGATTCTAACAGAATCAATAGAATAGCACTAGTTCGTATGTGACGTCTTGCATATGGTTCTAGAATTCTAATCTATTGATTCTAGACCAGCTAGAATCAAAAGTAGATAGAACAGTGAAAGTTTGATTCTAGCTAGTCTATCTACTATTTCTATGAGTCATATGCAAGACGTCATTTTAGAAAAGACGCGCAGTGGCCGATATAGACTAGCCCATTCTCAAGCCGCCATAAAGAGTGGCACATCGAGCGGTCTATCCATGGCCAGAATCAAAGTTTTATAAAATTTTATTTCTATGAGTTTTATTAAACTTTCTTGTATTCTAATTGATTTTAAAAACTTACTATTGATTCTAGACCAGCTAGAATCAATAGTAGATAGACTAGCTAGAATCAATAAAACTTTTAATAGATTCAGCAGTGAAAGTTTGATTCTAGCTAGTCTATCTACAATTTCTATGAGTCATATGTAAGAATATAATATCGGTAGAAATAGACAATAATATCGGCCACTGCGCGTCTTTTCTAAAATGACGTCTTGCATATGACTCATAGAAATAGTAGATAGACTAGCTAGAATCAAACTATCTACTATTCCGATATACAAGATATTATTGTCTATTAAATAGACGATAATATCGGCCACTGCGCGTCTTTTCTAAAATGACGTCTTGCATATGACTCATAGAAATAGTAGATAGACTAGCTAGAATCAAACTTTCTTGTATTCTAATTGATTTTAAAAACTTACTATTGATTCTAGACCAGCTAGAATCAATAGTAGATAGACTAGCTAGAATCAATAAAACTTTTAATAGATTCAGCAGTGAAAGTTTGATTCTATTTTTATGAGTCATACGCATATTCTCATATGCAAGTCCTTGTGCAAAATATTTTGATTCTAGCTAGTCTATCTACTATTTCTATGAGTCATATGCAAGACGTCATTTTAGAAAAGACTTTTTCACTATTCAATAAATAGATTCAAATCTATTTGAATCTAGAATCAAACTTTCTGTTTGATTCTAATAGAATCAATAGAATAGCACTAGTTCGTATGTGACGTCTTGCATATGGTTTTAGAATTCTAATCTATTGATTCTAGACCACCTAGAATCAATAGTAGATAGAACAGTGAAAGTTTGATTCTAGCTAGTCTATCTACTATTTCTATGAGTCATATGCAAGACGTCATTTTAGAAAAGACGCGCAGTGGCCGATATAGACTAGCCCATTCTCTAGCAGCCATAAAGAGTGGCACATCGAGCGGTCTATCCATGCCCAGAATCAAAGTTTTATAAAATTTTATTTCTATGAGTTTTATTCAACTTTCTTGTATTCTAATTGATTTTAAAAACTTACTATTGATTCTAGACCAGCTAGAATCAATAGTAGATAGACTAGCTAGAATCAATAAAACTTTTAATAGATTCAGCAGTGAAAGTTTGATTCTAGCTAGTCTATCTACTATTTCTATGAGTCATATGCAAGAATATAATATCGGTAGAAATAGACAATAATATCGGCCACTGTGCGTCTTTTCTAAAATGACGTCTTGCATATGACTCATAGAAATAGTAGATAGACTAGCTAGAATCAAACTATCTACTATTCCGATATACAAGATATTATTGCCTATTAAATAGACAATAATATCGGCCACTGCGCGTCTTTTCTAAAATGACGTCTTGCATATGACTCATAGAAATAGTAGATAGACTAGCTAGAATCAAACTTTCTTGTATTCTAATTGATTTTAAAAACTTACTATTGATTCTAGACCAGCTAGAATCAATAGTAGATAGACTAGCTAGAATCAATAAAACTTTTAATAGATTCAGCAGTGAAAGTTTGATTCTATTTCTATGAGTCATACGCATATTCTCATATGCAAGTCCTTGTGCAAAATATTTTGATTCTAGCTAGTCTATCTACTATTTCTATGAGTCATATGCAAGACGTCATTTTAGAAAAGACTTTTTCACTATTCAATAAATAGATTCAAATCTATTTGAATCTAGAATCAAAATTTCTGTTTGATTCTAATAGAATCAATAGAATAGCACTAGTTCATATGTGACGTCTTGCATATGGTTCTAAAATTCTAATCTATTGATTCTAGACCAGCTAGAATCAATAGTAGATAGAACAGTGAAAGTTTGATTCTAGCTAGTCTATCTACTATTTCTATGAGTCATATGCAAGACGTCATTTTAGAAAAGACGCGCAGTGGCCGATATAGACTAGCCCATTCTCTAGCCGCCATAAAGAGTGGCACATCGAGCGGTCTATCCATGCCCAGAATCAAAGTTTTATAAAATTTTATTTCTATGAGTTTTATTAAACTTTCTTGTATTCTAATTGATTTTAAAAACTTACTATTGATTCTAGACCAGCTAGAATCAATAGTAGATAGACTAGCTAGAATCAATAAAACTTTTAATAGATTCAGCAGTGAAAGTTTGATTCTAGCTAGTCTATCTACTATTTCTATGAGTCATATGTAAGAATATAATATCGGTAGAAATAGACAATAATATCGGC
>NW_027066934.1:0-16376 GCF_032884065.1 Artemia franciscana | reverse complement strand
AAATTAAGGATCCCTCTATCCCTATGGTCTTCACCTCTTATCTAGGCAAGGCTGTTCCTATAGGGTGATTAGAAATGTTTCCTTTCTAGACAGGCCCTGATAATACATTGTAACATGCTTGAAGGATAACTTTTCTATTATTCGGTCATCTAAGGAGGCCCTGCTGGCCGAGTGGATTGGTGCGCTGGATTCAGCATCCTACGTCTGGGAGGATGCGGGTTCGAATTCCAGTGTACCCAACTGTTCAGTTTGGGACGCGGGTCAGTGGCGTGACTCTGTAAGCTTAGCCAGAGTCGACCCAGCTCTAAATGGGTACCTGGTGAAATCAGGGGAAGGTAAACAGGAAGGGTGTGCGAAAGCAGAGGATGGTTGGCCCCCAACCCCCCCCCCCCATTGCACTTCCTAGCTGAAGGGCCAATAAACAGAGATAAGCACTGCGAGTAGGGACTGTAAAGTCTAATGCCTTATCCTTTATCTTTTTTTACCTTTAAGGGGGCAGTTGATTAGTTTGAGCTTATTACACACCTGTATTAGGTGGCCTAATTAAGTAGAAAAATTAAGAGGAAAAGAATTTCTTATTTCACTCCTGATTACAAATTTTTGTTAAGCCTAATTCAAAGTTTATAATCAATCTATTTCTTTTCAGTGGAGCCAAAAATGATCTTTGAACCTACCTTGATTTTGTCACAGCTTTTTGGGGAAAATCCGATGCTATGGAGAATCTGAGACTAATGACTGGTTTATCAATTTGAAGGTAATCCTTTATCTAACGACATAAAGCAAATAAAAAGCAAAGACTACCAAGAATCAAAATAACAATAGGTTTTAAAGTTTGTTTATTCTGTTTTTTATGTGCAACTAGGAGAAAAGGGGGCAATGGTAATGATGTTTTAACTTTCAAGCGAAACTGCCACAAATGAGCAAGAAATCGGGGCAATCCTTTAAATACTTGTACCTTGCTTAACAGTACTGATACTAACGAAGTTGATTATCTCCATGTTTCACCAATTAAGTTAAGAAGAAAGACAGCTATCTTGACCCCTCCAGAAAATTAAAACCAGAGTCCAATGATTAAAAAAATCAGATATTTAATCTTCACAAGAAAATAAGGAAGACAAAAACCTAGAAAACATTCAGAAGGAAACATCTGAAAAGTAATTTTGAGATGGCAATTTTATCTGAAATGAACAGAAGGTTGAAAAGGGAAGATTTTGGAGACAGTAAGATCTCCCCCCCCCCCCGTACCGCCTATCTTGTTGCACAAAAAAACTGCCATCGTTTTACATATTGGTTTTGTTATAAACAGCACAATAGTGCTGCTAAAGGAAGGGGTAATAGTGCTTCACTGTTTTTCCATCCTATATTATATGGAAGCAGTTGGTTTAAAAAGTTTGGAAGGGTCCATTTGATCGAAAATTGAATGTTCAAGTGCTTTTATAAAGAGAAAAAGCAAGATTGGAAGAGAATCACTAACACCCCCCTTCCCCCTTATCAGCTGCCTATTGCTTACAAATAGATTGGGTCACTTTGAAAAAGCGTAATGTTTGATTGTGGGTCTCTGAATAGATTAAGCAATAACGTATCCAGGTTTTTGGGAGGGGGAGGGTGGTTAAAAAAATAAATCATAACGCATCAAAGATTTGTTTATATTCATTTGTGTTATGTTTTTAAATGTCGGACAGACACTTATGGGGGGGGGGGTTAAATCCCTCCCCTCTGGATACAGCCTTGAGGTTAAGAGTATTAAGTTGAAACTCTCTGAGAATTTTGAGTGGGGATTCTGAACTACATCAGAATGCACAGCGTGTATGAAGGTGTATGGAGCAAACCAAAAGACACTTCACTGCACAGTACTACAACTACTACTATGGCTACTGTTTTTACTGGTCTTATAATTGCTACATCTTGTAGTAATAACTATTTGAGACTGCCACTACAACTAATTGCTACTGCAAGTACTTTTGAATGGGACTACATACACTTACTGGTGACTGCACACACTTTTCTGTAATTGCTTGCAACTGCAACTGCATAGCAATATAATTATCTGCAACTGTAATTAATTGCAACTGTAATTAATTGCAACTGGAACTAAAATTACTTGTGACTGCTGCAATCTACAACTGCGACTACTTATGACAGCAGCTACTTGCAATTGGAATTACTGGTGAAAGCAACTATTACCAACTGCATCTACAACCATGCATGAGTCTGACTACTTACAACTGCCACAAGTCACAACTGCAATTACTTTAAACTGTGACTACTTGCAACAACAAGTTTTTAAAACTTCAACCACTTGCAACCATGACTACTGGTAACAGCAATTGCTTGTGACTACAACTAATTGCAACTGCGACTGCTTCTAATTATTCCTTCTTTATGTCAGCAAATGCTTGCAACTTGCATTCATGGTAGCCTGTTCACGGAAAAAAATTCATGAAGTAAAATCACTTGTTACACTTTTGTACCAAGATGCAATACCACCAAAAAATATTCATTTACTTGATAGCTTCTTTGTTACAATCCTCTTGATTCACCTAAAACGCAATCACTGTTTTTTGCTACATGAAGATAAGTTGCTTCGTTAATTTTTATCATAGGCAGTGTAATAGATCTGCCTAAGTAAAGAACAATGCAGGCACAAACATATTTATTTATTTTTTACCTAATCATTTTGTACAGGTGTTGCAGAAACTTTGAAAGGAGCTCACTCAATTAGAAATTGAAAGTTCTAGTATACTTTTTAAGAGTCAAAAGTGATTGGAGGGCAACCAGCTCCGCCCATACCCATCATTTCACCAAACATATCAAATCGAAATTTTGAGATAGCCATTTTCTTCAGCATAGTTGAAAGTTTCAGTAATTATGTCTTTGGGGATGACACCCCCACAGCCCTGAGGGCAAGGACTGTAAGTTATACTAGTTGCCCATTATCAGCATACAGCCTAAGATATTTCTAGAAGGGGTGGTGAAAGTAATTTCAGAGGGGGGCTCATTTGACTGGAAATCACAGGTTCTAGCCCCCTTTTTAAGAGTCAAACATAACTAGAGGGCAACTAACCCCCCTTGCACATTCTCGTTTCCCCAAATGTATCCAACAGAAATTTCAAGACAGCCATTATGTTTAAAATAGTCCAAAGATTATATTAAAAGGCTTTTGGGGCTGATATATTCCCTTGGAGCCTAGGGGATAGGGTTGTAAGTTATACCCCGTGGTATATATAAGTTTTTTTTATGTAAGAAGTAGTTGTATAAGCCTTGGAGGAGGCTCATTTGATCGGAAATCGAAAGTGCTAGTTCTCTTTTAAGAGTCAAAAGTATTATGAGGGCAACTAGCCCCCACCCCCTCCCCAGGACCATCTTTTCCCAAAACACATCACATCAAAATTGTGAGATACCCATTTTGTTCAAAATAGTCCAAAGAAAAGCAGCAATGCCCCCAGGGTTGACACCCCCCACCCCAATCCCCACCCCAAACTAAGGGGGAAGGGTTGTAAGTTGTGCCTAGGCGCAAATACGGTTTTTATGGAATGGGTGGTTATATTAACTTAAGGTAAGGATCATATAATCGGAAATAAGAAGTTCTAATGCCCTTAATCAGAGTCGAAAATGATTAGAGGGTAACCCCCCCCCTGTCCCCACCATTTTCCAATGCCTGTCTAATCATTTTCTGAGACTAATATGTTGTTCATCATTGTTAAGAAATTCAGTAGTTATATCTTTGGGGGTGTTACCACTCTCCCCACAACCCTTAGGGCAAGGGCTGTAAGTTCAGCAATTTGTCCATTGTTTACATATAATGTATGATACTGAGGAAAGAGGCCATATTTGATCTTAACTTTTCGAAAAGACAAAGGGCATTCAGGTGAGCCTTTCAAAGAATGATAAGGGGAGTGTTGAATTGTATCAGAAAATGAACATCTGAGGAAATGGTGAGGAGAAAGTTGAAATAAAACAAAACATATTATGTAGATTACTGAGACAGTCATATCAGTAATATTTTTTTTGGAATAGCTTAGCATAATTAATTTGAAACCGCTAGGGCATCATGAGGGAGACATTCACCAGCCCAAAAGACAACAAACACCTGCATCTGCTACTATTAATAATACTGCTACTACTACTACCACTACTAATATGATGCTATTAAGGCTATGGGTATGAAGGTGAAAATTTGACAGAAAATTGAGGGGGAATTAGGACTAAATAATAACACACTAGGTGCAAGCAGTTTGTCAAAAGAGCATTATTCAAAAATTTATTAGGGTACTAAGTTGGAACTTTCAAAGAATACTTAAAGGGAAAGATCAAGTGACCCAGCAAAAGGTAATATGTATAAGTTATTACTAACACTGCTACCAATGATACTTTTACTGCTACTACAACTACCAACAAACAACTCAAACTACAACTTCAATTATAACTACTTATAATGCTAAGAGTGTTAAGATAAAAAGGGCATCAATAGGGGGTCAAAAGGGTGCATAAACAATATTTTTGGAACAGCTTACCATATTAAAATGGAACTACCAGAGTAGGTCTATCTTCAGGAGGATGTTCAACTAACCATAAGGCAACATGTACATGCTACAATTGCTATTAATACTGCTAGTATTACAGTTACTGCTATAACTAATACAACACTACCTCTGCAAAGACTTCTACTATCAGCACTACTACTATGATGCTAGTACTATTAAGACTAACTATATGAAGGTGGAAATTTGAGAGAATTTTGAAGCATATTTGAACTACATCAAAAGACAATATGTTCATGCCAATTGTCAAAAGGGTTTACCTCAAGAATGGATTTGGGAATTCAGTTGAAACTTTCAAAGAATCCTTAAAGAGGAAGATCAATTGATCAAAAGGCAATATGGTGCAAACTACTATTAATACTACCACCACTACAATATTTAATAATACTTCTATTGCAACTACTTGTTAGGGTAAGACCATTAAGGCAAACATTTCAGGAAGTATATGAACATAGAGTTTACTAAAGGACATATCAGCAATGTCATAGCAACAGCTAATTGTACTAAGCTGACACTTCCAAGACTTGACAAGAGGGATGTTCAACAGACAAAAAGGTAATATGTTAATGCTACTGCTGCTACTACACTATCAGCACCTGCAGCCTTATTATTTTTTAATCCTTTTAGTACTGTTGCTAATTCTTCCACACAAAACAAATCTTCCCTGACATCCAAGGTAAAAAAAACTTAACCATTTTCCTCAATATCTTTTCCTGTAACTGTATCTTCGTTTAGCACATTCTCAAAATGTTCAGCGCATCTCTCTTTAACCCCTTCCTTATCACTAACTGTGGCCTAATTCCAATCTTTAACTGGGGCAAGTCCAGATTGACCACTCCCTCTCAATTTATTAATATGCTAGTACAATATTTTACTATTATGTCATCTAGCTCCATCTTCCAGATCCTTGAAAATTTTATCCCTGGCCTCCACATCACACTTCCTTAGTTCATATTTTAATGTTTTCTCTACTTTCTTTACATTCCTTTTCTTTTCATATGATTTATCACTCAAATAATATTTGTACAAGCACCCCCCCCCTCCTTTCTATTAAGCATGAAAGCGTTTTCTCTTATATTCCTTGCTGTAGTCATAACTTTGTTCCCTAGGACACCATCAACAACTTCACAAATTGTTTTTCTAAAATTATAAAAACTATTTTCCACATTGTCAAATTTTAAACTCTCAAGTTTAGCATTCAGTTGTTCCTGGAAAGTTTCTCTCCAATTCTTATCCTGGAGTCTACCAACATCACAACTTCCTGGGAGGTAGTTACCCTTCTGAAACTTCAGCTTTTGATTAACCCTAGACACTACTAGAGGGTGATCTTTACTTTTAGCATCAATAACAGCGTTCCTATATACCCTAGAACCTGCCAGTCTTTGTATTGTATTGTATTGATCCTGCCAGTATTGCCTTGTATTGATCCTGCCAGTCTTTGGTTTACTATAACATAATCAATAAGGTTTGCTGTCTTACCATCATGTGAACATCATTCAACTTTTGGGCCATTTTATGACCTAACACTGCATTGGTTATAACTAGATTGTTATACCTACAAAATTAAAAAAGTCATTAGCAATTACTGTTTTCTTTCCATACACCAAATTTACTTAGGCTAGGATACCATCTATCCCTATTTCTACTGACATGAACATTAAAATCCTCCTAGTAAAAACACCATATTTCTACCTTGGACCCTGTCTATTTGCTCCTGTAACTGTAAGTAAAATTCATCTGATTAACCAGTATCTCTGTCAGTTGTTTCAACAAGAACATAAACTACTATTACTGATACCCTGAACTTTTTAGTCATAAAATGAGCAATTGGTATTCTATTATCAATAGCTTCTCAGCCTAAAAAAGACTTGGCAGCTTCCTTATTCATCATGAGCCCTACTCCCTATCTATGTACCTCATCCTTTCTGCCTGAGTAAACAAATTCTATGTCACCTAATTTCATGCTTCTTACCCCTGGGAAATGAGTTTCTGAAACTCCTATTAAGTCCAGTTTAAATCATCTGAATTTGTCAGTCAAAATGTTGATACAATAGTCATTTCTTAACATTGTAACATTCTAAATTCCATGCTCTTTAAATCATTGAAATTATTTTGGCCTTAGGAAAAGCAACAATCCTAGATACTAGTGCAGGATGGTGATCAACATATCTTCTCAAGTCTACACCAAAGCGCTTAAGCTGGCTTAGAACCAGACAGCAAGAAGTACCTTGCACCTCCAGTACGAATGGAGGCTTTGTGCAATTCTAGGCCCATCTTGGCCACAACATGGTTTTTAGCACTTGGCAATGCTTTTCAATTAACAAGGGTCAAAGTCTTGCGCAGACAGTCCCAAGCCTATTAACTCTAACTCATTTTATATATATATATATATATATATATATATATATATATATATATATATATATATATATATATATATATATATATATATATATATATATATATGTCTACAAATAATATGCTACTATAGGAATCCAACCCATGGTATATAAATTAGCTAGGAAGAGGTTTTTGAGTCAAAACCACCCATCAAAACAGATCTAAATTATAAGAATTATCCATTAATCAGAATCCCATGTGTATGCTGTGTCATTTACTAGGTTATAATTACTTAAGAAAGCACCACTTTTCTAATAACTTTCTAATGGATACAGCTTCTGTGTGTATGCTGATTATCATTAATACATCTCAGCAAACTCAAAAGAACAGCTGAGAGTATTTTAACTTGAAACTTTTAAGGCTGCAACTATGACTATTTCTGCTCTTTCAATTTAACTAAATCAAAAGGGTTCAAGTATATCCACGTTGTCAAAGAGCATAGATATGAGTCTCTGCAAATGTCATAAGTTTTATTTTCTTGGTCAACTTTAACAGGTATAAAACTAAATTAAATGATAAGCCAACTATTGTGTTTGGAGTATCAAAAGTACATATGTTGTTAAAAATTATAGCAAATTAAACTATGGTTTATTATAGAAAAAACAAAAAAATATAAAAAAAAATTCTACAAAAAATACTACATCAATAAAAACAAACAGAAAGTAATCTAAAAAATTTTTTCCACAAAATAAGTTTTTTTAAAAAGTAAGAGCTCCATTAAATCAGAAAAGGGCAGAAATAAAGTATAATAATCTTCTAATCATAAAACTAATGCCAAGTTCACACGCATAGGATTTTGGAAAAATCTTTTAAGGATTTGGTCATAATGGCCAAATACTTAAGCCGTTTCCTTAAGGGCGAAAGGTTTTTAGCTTGAAATTATTTCAAGCTCTGAGCAAAATCCTTACAAGGAACAAGCTAAAGCCTTAAAGTTTTTTCTAATGCATACGCTTTTTTAAGAAGAAATAGTTTTAAATCACCTTTGGGTAGGTTGGTTGTAATCCTCAGTAACTCTAAAAAGGTTAGTTTAATTGGGTGCTTCACTTTTTTTCTGCTAGGGCATTGTTTTAGAGTTTGGACATATTCCTTTACGAGCCATGGGGTAAAATTTCAGTGTAAGGACTTCTTTGTGCCTAGGAAAGTAGTTAGTTAAGTTTGCTGAATCCAATTATCAGAAACAAATTTAGTTTCTAAAATGCAATCTTGAATTTTATTCCCAGGCTAGGCTACTATGTATACCCTTTTCTTATTTTCAGGGCTTGAAGATTGCATTAATGATAGAACTGTACTTAGGTCTATCTTAGGTTAATTCTGACCAATCAAGAAGTTTAGGAACTTCTTTGTACCTTTGAACATAGCCTAATTGAGTTTTCTGAATCCAATTATCAGAAATAAATCCTGTTTCTCAAATGTAATCTTGAATTTTTTTTTCCTCAGGCTAGGCTACCGTTTGGTAAAATTCTAGTCAATTGACTTCTTGCTATCTCAGAAAGGGTTTAGGTTAGGAAAATGAAACTTTCAGGGATGAATCTACAGACTAAAGTATGTCCCAGGAAGGCATTTTGAAGCAACTATCTCTACTCCTTCTCCCTCTAGAGGGCCCTGACCTCTGATGACCTTTAAAAATATGTGTGTTATAAAAGTGAAACGTTGCAAAATAGATCTCCTGCTTAATTGAAGTACAACAAAATTGTTTTCAGCTTCATAGCTTTGCTCAATTCCGTTTTATAAGGTTTTAAAGATATGCAAATACATTTCTTAAATTTTGAAAAAAAAACATTGATATGGCTCAAAATTCTACTCAAATAACAGGAATTGCATTTTCAGAACTAAAGGCAGAGAAAAACAACTAGTAACTGAAAATTAAGGTAAAATGTTGTTTTGTCAAAAACCTGTCATATAGGCAAATTTCAGGGCCCTCTAGAGGGAGAAGGAGTGGAGTTGGGTACCTTAAAATAGCTTCCCAGGACATACCTTAGCCTGTAGACCCATTCCTGAAAGTTTTATTTTCCTAACCTAAACCCTTTCCAAGATAGCAAGAAGTCAATTAACTAGAATTTTACCTACTGTTTATATCCTTTTCTTATTCCCAGGGCTTGAAGGTTGCATTAATTAGATTTGTTATTACTATATCAAACTAAAAAAAGAAAAATATCAAACAAGATTTATATTACCATATCAAACAGGCTTGGCATCTAAACCACACTATATTTTTTAGTTGGAGAAAATAGAATGACTTAAATTCTACTTTAGCTGCTTTTGATTATCTTGGAAAGAGGTTAGATTAAGAAAATGAAACTTTCAGGGATGTGTCTACAGGCTAAAGTAGCCTATGTCCCAGAAAGGTATTGCAAAGTACTTATCTCCACTCCATCTCCCTATAGAGGGTCCTAAAATTTGCCTACATGACATGTCTATATCTTTTGAAACTTTGAAAAAACAACATATTACCATAATTTTCAGTTTTTTTTTTCTCTGGCCTTAGTTCTTAAATTACAATTCCTGTTATTGATTACAACTTTAAGCTGTAACACTGGGTTTTTCTAACTTGAGAAACAATCTTTTATGCCACCTTCTATAGGATAAATATATAGCTGATATTCTTTAATCTCAGTGAATTTTGTTTTGCAGTTTTTTACAAATCTTTTTATTGGTAAAAGATTTACGTAACTTAAAAATTAGCTTACGTAAAGAACTTTTGTATTCTCATATTTTTATTACATATATGAGGGGATTCGCCCCATCGTCAGTACCTCGCTCTTTACACTAAAGCTTAAATTTTATCCCAATTCATTAAGAATGACCCCTGAATCACAAAATCCGTAGAATGAATAGTTGAAATTACTAAAAATACTTTAGCGTAAAGAGCTAGGTATCATAAGGAGGTGAGCCCCTTATATGGGTAATAATTTCTGTTTGTTTTAAGTTTTATTGCTGTTCCTTACTTCCAGCTGAAAAGCTTTTTCACATTTATTTTTTAATTTTTTTTTTAAATAATGCTAGTAAATCCTGCTCTCCCTTCATGGAAGTTTTCTTTTCCCATGACAAAATCTCGATGTAAAGTTCCCCCAGCATATCCCCCTCTTCTCAACCCCTCCCCCCCAACCAAAAAAATCCTCCTGAAAACGCCTGTATACTTCCCAATAGCCATTACTATATGTAAGCACAGGTTAAAGTTTGTAACTTGTTGCCCCTCCCACGGGGACTGTGGGGGAGTAAGTCGTCCCCAAAGACATAGTTATAAGGTTTTTCGAATACGCTGAATAAAATGGCTATCTCAGAATTTTGATCCGTTGACTTTGGGAAAATAATTAGCGTGGGAGGGGGCCTAGGTGCCCTCCAATTTTTTTGGTCACTTAAAAAGGGCACTAGAACTTTTCATTTCCGTTAGAATGAGCCCTCTTGCAACATTCTAGGACAACTGGGTCGATACGATCACCCCTGGGAAAAAAAAAACAAAAAAACAAATAAACACGCATCCGTGATCTGCCTTCTGGCAAAAAATGCAAAATTCCACATTTTTGTAAATAGGAGCTCGAAACTTCTACAAAAGGGTTCTCTGATACGCTGAATCTCATGGTGTGATTTTCGTTAAGATTCTATGACTTTTAGGGGGTGTTTCCCCCTATTTTCTAAAATAACGCAAATTTTCTCAGGCTCGTAACTTTTGATGGGTAAGACTAAACTTGATGAAACTTATATATTTAAAACCAGCATTAAAATGCGATTCTTTTGATATAGCTATTGGTATCAAAATTCCATTTTTTAGAGTTTTGGTTACTATTGAGCCGGGTCGCTCCTTACTACAGTTCGTTACCACGAACTGTTTGATACTAATAGTCATACCTTGAGGTTTCAAAAAAAAATATTTATTAAAGGAAAAAAGTGAAAAGATTTAAAATTAATTTTGTTATCAATAGCTTTTTAAATTTCCAATCGAATGAACCCATTTTGAAATTTCTATGACAACTCGTTCTATGCGAAATTCCCTGGTTTAAAAAATAAATAAATAAAACAATAAATAAATAATACATTGTGTCCATATTGCTCTTTACTTGGGCAGTGTTATCGTGATGTCTAGGATTAATTCTTTATGCCTTAACTGCCGAATATTATTCTTTAAAAACTTTAAACAAAAGAAATTTCATAAAGAACTTCTAAATAGTTAAATTATACCAAAGATGAGCACGAAATCCAAAATCAACAAAGACGAACAAAATGTTGCTAAAACAATTAGAAACTACCCAAAGATGACCAACCAAACACCCCCTATTCATTCTAAACACCAGAACATATATTGCAGTTTACTGAACTTACCTAGCAGGTTAAGGCGCCCTGACCTTAGCCGGTCCTGATATATCGTAGATATGCCCCTTGTACAATACTCGACACACATGTTGTCATTTGATTCAGTTTAAAATCGACAAACTATGAAAGTCAACCGTAACACCCTGTGTTTTCTCTCTGATTTTGAATAGACATTCTATTGAAAATCTGGCTTGCACGATTAATTTTACGCCCCCTCCCCCCTCAATTTTCCCTCAAAGTTTCAACAATCCTGACACATTGTATTTATTCCATTGTTTCAACCTGGATGCACTTATACGAATATGAAATTTAGACATCGCCAGTACCAAAGAATAAAACAAGAAAACTATCGGGATATTTTGTTTACTTTTTTTGGGTGTGTTCCAGGGACTTACTGTAGTAACCGAATGGTTACTATTTCCGTTCCTAGCGGGAAAATGGTTACTGCCCAACCCACTGGGAACGAGAATAGTTACTGCCGGCAGTAACCGCAGTAAGTGATTTTCTTACCGTGCTCAAAAGAATGGTAAGCGCAGTAAGTACATAATTCACCTTCTTCAATAAAAATCTCATTCAACAAAAAATAAATATGGACAAGAATGAAGTAATGGAATATGAAGTTATTTGCTTGGAAGAAGGTGGGACAGTGATTTTGCAAAAGAAAGAGGGATCTGAGCCAGGTTAGTATATCACAATATTTTGGGACCAACATTAAAGGACACCCTGAGTAGTAGGCTATCTATTAGCAAGTAGGTTAAATCAATGAAAAACTTATTATTTAATTCAAAGTTTTCAATGTTTTCTGGCATATCCAGGCAAAATTATTACCTTAAATTGCCATTTGGAATCATTCTAAGGATTGACTTCTTCCAGGTAACATTGAGGCTCCATTAAATTGCCACATGATAGCATTTTAAGCATTGACTCCATTTAGGCTCTGTAAACAGGCCTAGGTGAAGTATTACAGATAAGTTGAGGATTTATGGGCTGCCAAATCATTATTCTGAGACTCTTTAATCCTATTGAAGAAGTAGGCTAGGGTAGATTATTCAGAGTCTATTCCAAAGGATGGTAATTTTATCCAGTAAAATTCTAGTTGATTGACTTCTTGCTATCACTGAAATGGGTTAGGATAGGAAAATGAAACTTTCAGGGATGGGTCTACAGGCTAAAGTATGTCCTGGGAAGGTATTTCAAAGTACACATCTCCACTCATTCTTGCTCTAGAGGGCCTTGATCTTTGATGACCTTCAAAAATATTTATAGCAGAAGTTACATGTTTCCCATTGATTCTGCCAATCTATCCCTCAACCTTTAACTCCCTGTTAATTGAAGCAACTGTAAACAAAGCAAGAATGGGGGAAAAGGTAACAGGTGACAGAATACATTGGAACTACATAATTTGGCTATATATTTGCACATTAGGCAGGTTGGAGGTAAATTATAGTATAGAGATGCATGCTTTTCCCTTTGGTATGTAGACTAAGTAGAAGGTCACTTGTACCTGATGCCATCTGTGTTGTTTTTAGTTGGATGGGAAACATCCAAAGAAAGTTTCCTTTGAAAAGGAAAGGTGAGAATGCCCAAAAGTGAGATTGAATTTGTCAAAGCTTTGAGGTTTGCCCCTTCAGTCTGTTTAAAGGAAAATGGATTCATAATTGAAGCTTTGTTCATTTCAATCTTAAGGGTGACCTATATTTGTGACAATTCATTAAATGGTTGCAAAGGGGTACTTTTGTTTATTCATTTGTCTTCTTTATTTTCTAACAGTTTTTTTAATCTTTAAATTGATGTCCATTTCTTACAAATTTTTATTGATACTAGAGGTTAATTTGCAAGTTTTCACCTACTTTGTAATCCCTGGTCTCACAATTACATTTAAATTTACTGAAGCTAGGAAACATAGAGCTACTATCTATTTAAAGAAAATCAATGGATATAAGTAGGTTTTATTGTATTTAAGCCCTAGGGGATGGCAATTAAAGATAAATTAAAGAAGATTAACTTTAAAATACTGGACATTAAATAAGCATGATAGTCACAAAGAAAAACAAATAACAAAATTATACTTCTGTGTTCAGTTGCCAACCTGAGCAACAGTCATAAATTTTTTTAATCTTGCAGAACATTCACCCCAATTATATTCACAAGCTATCTCTCATGACCCACACTCTTGTCCATAAATCCACATTTCAGGGAAATAAAAGGACCATCATACTGGTATTCTTCATTTTTACTCATATTTAATGGGTTTGAAAGAAAGTTTCTATGGCTAAGTCAGTAGGCCAGTAAAGGACCTGGTGGTCCTTTAGCCAGGTAGTGCAATAGGAAGCTAGGGACCAGCCAGCCTATGCTCTTGCATGCCCTTCCTTCTTACTGTCCCTAGATTTCCATCTGTACTCATTTAAAGTTAGGCCAATTCTAGCTGAGGTTAGTCATATCACCAACCCCTATCCAAAACAAAATAAACTGACAATGCCAGGAATTAAACCTGTACCCCTTGGACAAAGCATTCCAGCCCAGAGTGCCTACCACTTAGCAAGGAACACAAATTTGACCAGAGAACAATAATTATTTTTAAAAAAGTAGAATATTGAAAAAAAACTTGCTATAGTTGTCCCACTACTATCCTGTAAATGCTATAGGCCCATTTTATTTAGACAAATCAATTTAAGACAGGTATCAACAAAACTCCATCAGGGATTGTATATGCTTAAGATACAATCAAGCTATTTGAATGCTTAGTTATGTGATATTCTAGTCTTCAAATAATAAAAAAAGAGAAAAAAGTATATGATCTATTTATTTTTCACCAGCTCATTTGAGCAAAATCATTTGTGACAGCCAAATGCCCATGGTTGGCTTAGAACCTCTCCAAATGCTCTGAAACAGAAGGAATAAAAAAATTATACTTATCAGCATTAAACTGTCCCTTAAATTTAAACACGTGCGTTTAATTCGAAAATGACGCTACTGCTAGTCAGCCTACTGTGCCGTTCCCACTGGCTCTACCGCAGTTAGAAATGGGCAGTTACCGCGCAGTTACTGCAGTTACTGAAAAACCGTCAGCTGGAACACACCCTTTGTAGTGAGAAAGACAAAGGTTTTTTTCATATCTAGAGGTAAAGCAACGAAAGAGGACAAGGTAGGAACGGGTTTAGACACAGTCCAAGGTGGGCGGAATCTGGGTGCATTTAGTAGGGTTTGCAATTGTATTATAGGAGAAACGGATGCCCATTGTAACTCCTCTAAGCTGCAATGTTTCCAACAAGAGGACATCAAAACTAAGTTTCTTGGAAAATTTTTCACATAAATCTTTTCTGGATAGATTGCAATTTATTCGATTCTTTGCAGAAGATGCCAGGGTGCGAAACAAGACAAGAACATTCAAGATACGTTCGAGTAAAGGAGGTTTATCTACTTAAAATATAGGAAGACATTACTGGAACGGGTCTGCTCTGTTTGGGGGAATTGGGGGGGGGGAGGGTGTTAATTCTGAAAAATTAAAAAATGAGGTATTTTTAACTAACAAAGGAGTGATTGGATCTTAATGAAATTTGAAGTTTGGAAGGATATCGTGTCTCAGAGCTTTTATTTTATATCCCGACCAGATCCTATGACCTTGGGGGGAGTTGGGGGGACCTAAATTCTTGGAAACGCTTAGATTGGAGGGATCGGGATGAAAAATGGTGGGAAAATAAACACAAGTCCTAGATACAGGATTGACATAACCGGAACGGGTCAGCTCTCTTTGGGATAGTTGGGAGGAGGGTTGATCCTGAAAAATTAGAAAAATGAAATATTTTCAACCGACGAAATGGTTATCGGATCTCAATGAAATTCGATATTTAGAAGGATATTGTGTCTTAGAGCTCCTATTTTAAATCAAGACCGAATCCGATGACATTGGGGGGAGTCAGGGGACCTTAAATATTGGAAAACGCTTAGAGTGGAGGGATCGAGAGGAAACTTGGTGGGAAAAATAAGCAGAAGTCCTAGATACGTAATTGAAATAATCGGAACGAATCCGCTCTATTTGGGATAGTTGGGGGGAGGGTTAGTTCTGAAAAAATGGAAAAAATGACGTATTTTTAACTTACGAAGGAGTGATCGGATCTTAATGAAACTTCATATTTAGAAGGACCTCGTAACTCAGATCTCTTGTTTTAAATCCCAACCGGATCCAGCGTCATTGGGGGGGGGGGCGGAAATTCTGGAAAATACTTAAAGTGTAGATATAAGGATGAAACTGGATGGGAAGAATAAAAAAAAAGTCCAAGATACGTGACTGACATAACCGGACCGGATCCGCTCGCTTAGGTGGAGTTAAGGAGGGGGAAATAATTCGGAAAAATTAGAAAAAAATGAGGTATTTGTAACTTAGGAACGGATGATCAGATCTTAATGAAATTTGATACTTAAAAGGATCTTGTGCTTTAGAGCTCTTATTTTAAATGACCAGATTCTGTGACATTGGGGGGAGTTGGAGGGGGAAACTGGAATTCTTGGAAAACGAGGAAATTGGGATATATTTATCTCACGAATAGGTGATCAGACCTCGATGAAACTTGATATAAAGAAAGATCTTATGTCTCAGGTGTTCCATTTTCGACTCGAATCGGATCCGGGGACAGAGGGTTGGATGGTGGAAACGAAAATCTTGGAAAATGCTTAGAGTGGAGATATCAGGATGAAGCTTGATAAGAATAATAAGCACAAGTTCTAGATACGTAATTGATATAATTGGAACGGATCCGTTCACTTTGGAGGAGCTGGGGGGTGTTAATTTGGAAAAATCAGAAAAATTGAGGTATTTTTAAGTTAAGAACGGGTGACCGGATTTGGATGAAACTTGATATATAGAAGGAACTCATGTCTCAGGGCTCTCGTTTCAAATCCCAAAGAGATCTGTTGACATTGGGGGGAGTTGGAGGGGAAAATAGGAAATCTTGCAAAACGCTTAGAGTGGAAGAATAGGGATGAAACTTGGTGGGTAGGATAAGCAAATGTTGTAGATACATGATTGACGTAACCGAACCGGTTTCGCTCCCTTTGGGGGAGTTATAAGTTGGGGTCCAGTGCTTTGGCGAGTTTGGTACTTCTGGACGTGCTAGGATGATGAAAATT
>NW_027066933.1:0-16340 GCF_032884065.1 Artemia franciscana | reverse complement strand
CTCTTTTCCTATTTCAAAAGTTTTAGTTTTCGAGGGTAATAGCTACGTATGTTGAAAAAATGAAGATATTAGACTATTTTATGATTGCAAATGGTAAAGAATGTGATTAAAGGCTCTTTTCCTATTTCAAAAGTTTTAGTTTTCGAGGGTAATAGCTAAGTATGTTGAAAAAATGAAGATATTAGACTATTTTATGATTGCACATGGTAAAGAATGTGATTAAAGGCTCTTTTCCTATTTCAAAAGTTTTAGTTTTCGAGGTTAATAGCTACGTATGTTGAAAAAATGAAGATATTAGCTATTTTATGATTGCACATGGTAAAGAATGTGATTAAAGGCTCTTTTCCTATTTCAAAAGTTTTAGTTTTCGAGGGTAATAGCTACGTATGTTGAAAAAATGAAGATATTAGACTATTTTATGATTGCACATGGTAAAGAATGTGATTAAAGGCTCTTTTCCTATTTCAAAAGTTTAGTTTTCGAGGGTAATAGCTACGTATGTTGAAAAAATGAAGATATTAGACTATTTTATGATTGCAAATGGTAAAGAATGTGATTAAAGGCTCTTTTCCTATGTCAAAAGTTTTAGTTTTCGAGGGTAATAGCTACGTATGTTGAAAAAATGAAGATATTAGACTATTTTATGATTGCACATGGTAAAGAATGTGATTAAAGGCTCTTTTCCTATTTCAAAAGTTTTAGTTTTCGAGGGTAATAGCTACGTATGTTGAAAAAATGAAGATATTAGACTATTTTATGATTGCAAATGGTAAAGAATGTGATTAAAGGCTCTTTTCCTATTTCAAAAGTTTTAGTTTTCGAGGGTAATAGCTACGTATGTTGAAAAAATGAAGATATTAGACTATTTTATGATTGCACATGGTAAAGAATGTGATTAAAGGCTCTTTTCCTATTTCAAAAGTTTTAGTTTTCGAGGGTAATAGCTACGTATGTTGAAAAAATGAAGATATTAGACTATTTTATGATTGCACATGGTAAAGAATGTGATTAAAGGCTCTTTTCCTATTTCAAAAGTTTTAGTTTTCGAGGGTAATAGCTACGTATGTTGAAAAAATGAAGATATTAGACTATTTTATGATTGCAACATGGTAAAGAATGTGATTAAAGGCTCTTTTCCTATTTCAAAAGTTTTAGTTTTCGAGGGTAATAGCTACGTATGTTGAAAAAATGAAGATATTAGACTATTTTATGATTGCACATGGTAAAGAATGTGATTAAAGGCTCTTTTCCTATGTCAAAAGTTTTAGTTTTCGAGGGTAATAGCTACGTATGTTGAAAAAATGAAGATATTAGACTATTTTATGATTGCAAATGGTAAAGAATGTGATTAAAGGCTCTTTTCCTATGTCAAAAGTTTTAGTTTTCGAGGGTAATAGCTACGTATGTTGAAAAAATGAAGATATTAGACTATTTTATGATTGCAAATGGTAAAGAATGTGATTAAAGGCTCTTTTCCTATTTCAAAAGTTTTAGTTTTCGAGGGTAATAGCTACGTATGTTGAAAAAATGAAGATATTAGACTATTTTATGATTGCAAATGGTAAAGAATGTGATTAAAGGCTCTTTTCCTATTTCAAAAGTTTTAGTTTTCGAGGGTAATAGCTACGTATGTTGAAAAAATGAAGATATTAGACTATTTTATGATTGCACATGGTAAAGAATGTGATTAAAGGCTCTTTTCCTATTTCAAAAGTTTTAGTTTTCGAGGGTAATAGCTACGTATGTTGAAAAAATGAAGATATTAGACTATTTTATGATTGCACATGGTAAAGAATGTGATTAAAGGCTCTTTTCCTATTTCAAAAGTTTTAGTTTTCGAGGGTAATAGCTACGTATGTTGAAAAAATGAAGATATTAGACTATTTTATGATTGCAACATGGTAAAGAATGTGATTAAAGGCTCTTTTCCTATTTCAAAAGTTTAGTTTTCGAGGGTAATAGCTATTGTGGAAAAAATGAAGATATTAGACTATTTTATGATTGCAAATGGTAAAGAATGTGATTAAAGGCTCTTTTCCTATGTCAAAAGTTTTAGTTTTCGAGGGTAATAGCTACGTATGTTGAAAAAATGAAGATATTAGACTATTTTATGATTGCAAATGGTAAAGAATGTGATTAAAGGCTCTTTTCCTATTTCAAAAGTTTTAGTTTTCGAGGGTAATAGCTACGTATGTTGAAAAAATGAAGATATTAGACTATTTTATGATTGCAAATGGTAAAGAATGTGATTAAAGGCTCTTTTCCTATTTCAAAAGTTTTAGTTTTCGAGGGTAATAGCTACGTATGTTGAAAAAATGAAGATATTAGACTATTTTATGATTGCACATGGTAAAGAATGTGATTAAAGGCTCTTTTCCTATTTCAAAAGTTTTAGTTTTCGAGGGTAATAGCTACGTATGTTGAAAAAATGAAGATATTAGACTATTTTATGATTGCAATGGTAAAGAATGTGATTAAAGGCTCTTTTCCTATTTCAAAAGTTTTAGTTTTCGAGGGTAATAGCTACGTATGTTGAAAAAATGAAGATATTAGACTATTTTATGATTGCACATGGTAAAGAATGTGATTAAAGGCTCTTTTCCTATTTCAAAAGTTTTAGTTTTCGAGGGTAATAGCTACGTATGTTGAAAAAATGAAGATATTAGACTATTTTATGATTGCAAATGGTAAAGAATGTGATTAAAGGCTCTTTTCCTATGTCAAAAGTTTTAGTTTTCGAGGGTAATAGCTACGTATGTTGAAAAAATGAAGATATTAGACTATTTTATGATTGCAAATGGTAAAGAATGTGATTAAAGGCTCTTTTCCTATTTCAAAAGTTTTAGTTTTCGAGGGTAATAGCTACGTATGTTGAAAAAATGAAGATATTAGACTATTTTATGATTGCAAATGGTAAAGAATGTGATTAAAGGCTCTTTTCCTATTTCAAAAGTTTTAGTTTTCGAGGGTAATAGATACGTATGTTGAAAAAATGAAGATATTAGACTATTTTATGATTGCACATGGTAAAGAATGTGATTAAAGGCTCTTTTCCTATTTCAAAAGTTTTAGTTTTCGAGGGTAATAGCTACGTATGTTGAAAAAATGAAGATATTAGACTATTTTATGATTGCAATGGTAAAGAATGTGATTAAAGGCTCTTTTCCTATTTCAAAAGTTTTAGTTTTCGAGGGTAATAGCTACGTATGTTGAAAAAATGAAGATATTAGACTATTTTATGATTGCACATGGTAAAGAATGTGATTAAAGGCTCTTTTCCTATTTCAAAAGTTTTAGTTTTCGAGGGTAATAGCTACGTATGTTGAAAAAATGAAGATATTAGACTATTTTATGATTGCACATGGTAAAGAATGTGATTAAAGGCTCTTTTCCTATTTCAAAAGTTTTAGTTTTCGAGGGTAATAGCTACGTAGTTGAAAAAATGAAGATATTAGACTATTTTATGATTGCAAATGGTAAAGAATGTGATTAAAGGCTCTTTTCCTATGTCAAAAGTTTTAGTTTTCGAGGGTAATAGCTACGTATGTTGAAAAAATGAAGATATTAGACTATTTTATGATTGCACATGGTAAAGAATGTGATTAAAGGCTCTTTTCCTATTTCAAAAGTTTTAGTTTTCGAGGGTAATAGCTACGTATGTTGAAAAAATGAAGATATTAGACTATTTTATGATTGCAAATGGTAAAGAATGTGATTAAAGGCTCTTTTCCTATTTCAAAAGTTTTAGTTTTCGAGGGTAATAGCTACGTATGTTGAAAAAATGAAGATATTAGACTATTTTATGATTGCACATGGTAAAGAATGTGATTAAAGGCTCTTTTCCTATTTCAAAAGTTTTAGTTTTCGAGGGTAATAGCTACGTATGTTGAAAAAATGAAGATATTAGACTATTTTATGATTGCAATGGTAAAGAATGTGATTAAAGGCTCTTTTCCTATTTCAAAAGTTTTAGTTTTCGAGGGTAATAGCTATGTATGTGAAAAAATGAAGATATTAGACTATTTTATGATTGCACATGGTAAAGAATGTGATTAAAGGCTCTTTTCCTATTTCAAAAGTTTTAGTTTTCGAGGGTAATAGCTACGTATGTTGAAAAAATGAAGATATTAGACTATTTTATGATTGCAAATGGTAAAGAATGTGATTAAAGGCTCTTTTCCTATGTCAAAAGTTTTAGTTTTCGAGGGTAATAGCTACGTATGTTGAAAAAATGAAGATATTAGACTATTTTATGATTGCAAATGGTAAAGAATGTGATTAAAGGCTCTTTTCCTATTTCAAAAGTTTTAGTTTTCGAGGGTAATAGCTACGTATGTTGAAAAAATGAAGATATTAGACTATTTTATGATTGCAAATGGTAAAGAATGTGATTAAAGGCTCTTTTCCTATTTCAAAAGTTTTAGTTTTCGAGGGTAATAGCTATGTTGTGAAAAAATGAAGATATTAGACTATTTTATGATTGCACATGGTAAAGAATGTGATTAAAGGCTCTTTTCCTATTTCAAAAGTTTTAGTTTTCGAGGGTAATAGCTACGTATGTTGAAAAAATGAAGATATTAGACTATTTTATGATTGCACAATGGTAAAGAATGTGATTAAAGGCTCTTTTCCTATTTCAAAAGTTTTAGTTTTCGAGGGTAATAGCTACGTATGTTGAAAAAATGAAGATATTAGACTATTTTATGATTGCACATGGTAAAGAATGTGATTAAAGGCTCTTTTCCTATTTCAAAAGTTTTAGTTTTCGAGGGTAATAGCTACGTATGTTGAAAAAATGAAGATATTAGACTATTTTATGATTGCAACATGGTAAAGAATGTGATTAAAGGCTCTTTTCCTATGTCAAAAGTTTTAGTTTTCGAGGGTAATAGCTACGTATGTTGAAAAAATGAAGATATTAGACTATTTTATGATTGCAAATGGTAAAGAATGTGATTAAAGGCTCTTTTCCTATGTCAAAAGTTTTAGTTTTCGAGGGTAATAGCTACGTATGTTGAAAAAATGAAGATATTAGACTATTTTATGATTGCAAATGGTAAAGAATTTGATTAAAGGCTCTTTTCCTATTTCAAAAGTTTTAGTTTTCGAGGGTAATAGCTACGTATGTTGAAAAAATGAAGATATTAGACTATTTTATGATTGCACATGGTAAAGAATGTGATTAAAGGCTCTTTTCCTATTTCAAAAGTTTTAGTTTTCGAGGGTAATAGCTACGTATGTTGAAAAAATGAAGATATTAGACTATTTTATGATTGCACATGGTAAAGAATGTGATTAAAGGCTCTTTTCCTATTTCAAAAGTTTTAGTTTTCGAGGGTAATAGCTACGTATGTTGAAAAAATGAAGATATTAGACTATTTTATGATTGCAAATGGTAAAGAATGTGATTAAAGGCTCTTTTCCTATGTCAAAAGTTTTAGTTTTGAGGGTAATAGCTACGTATGTTGAAAAAATGAAGATATTAGACTATTTTATGATTGCACATGGTAAAGAATGTGATTAAAGGCTCTTTTCCTATTTCAAAAGTTTTAGTTTTCGAGGGTAATAGCTACGTATGTTGAAAAAATGAAGATATTAGACTATTTTATGATTGCAAATGGTAAAGAATGTGATTAAAGGCTCTTTTCCTATGTCAAAAGTTTTAGTTTTCGAGGGTAATAGCTACGTATGTTGAAAAAATGAAGATATTAGACTATTTTATGATTGCAAATGGTAAAGAATGTGATTAAAGGCTCTTTTCCTATTTCAAAAGTTTTAGTTTTCGAGGGTAATAGCTACGTATGTTGAAAAAATGAAGATATTAGACTATTTTATGATTGCAAATGGTAAAGAATGTGATTAAAGGCTCTTTTCCTATTTCAAAAGTTTTAGTTTTCGAGGGTAATAGCTAACTATGTTGAAAAAATGAAGATATTAGACTATTTTATGATTGCACATGGTAAAGAATGTGATTAAAGGCTCTTTTCCTATTTCAAAAGTTTTAGTTTTCGAGGGTAATAGCTACGTATGTGAAAAAATGAAGATATTAGTCTATTTTATGATTGCACATGGTAAAGATGTGATTAAAGGCTCTTTTCCTATTTCAAAAGTTTTAGTTTTCGAGGGTAATAGCTACGTATGTTGAAAAAATGAAGATATTAGACTATTTTATGATTGCACATGGTAAAGAATGTGATTAAAGGCTCTTTTCCTATGTCAAAAGTTTAGTTTTCGAGGGTAAGAGCTACGTTTGTGGAAAAAATGAAGATATTAGACCATTTTATGATTGCACATGGTAAAGAATGTGATTAAAGGCTCTTTTCCTATGTCAAAAGTTTTAGTTTTCGAGGGTAATAGCTACGTATGTTGAAAAAATGAAGATATTAGACTATTTTATGATTGCAAATGGTAAAGAATGTGATTAAAGGCTCTTTTCCTATTTCAAAAGTTTTAGTTTTCGAGGGTAATAGCTATGTATGTTGAAAAAATGAAGATATTAGACTATTTTATGATTGCAAATGGTAAAGAATGTGATTAAAGGCTCTTTTCCTATTTCAAAAGTTTTAGTTTTCGAGGGTAATAGCTACGTATGTTGAAAAAATGAAGATATTAGACTATTTTATGATTGCACATGGTAAAGAATGTGATTAAAGGCTCTTTTCCTATTTCAAAAGTTTTAGTTTTCGAGGGTAATAGCTACGTATGTTGAAAAAATGAAGATATTAGACTATTTTATGATTGCACATGGTAAAGAATGTGATTAAAGGCTCTTTTCCTATTTCAAAAGTTTTAGTTTTCGAGGGTAATAGCTACGTATGTTGAAAAAATGAAGATATTAGACTATTTTATGATTGCAAATGGTAAAGAATGTGATTAAAGGCTCTTTTCCTATGTCAAAAGTTTTAGTTTTCGAGGGTAATAGCTACGTATGTTGAAAAAATGAAGATATTAGACTATTTTATGATTGCAAATGGTAAAGAATGTGATTAAAGGCTCTTTTCCTATGTCAAAAGTTTTAGTTTTCGAGGGTAATAGCTACGTATGTTGAAAAAATGAAGATATTAGACTATTTTATGATTGCAAATGGTAAAGAATGTGATTAAAGGCTCTTTTCCTATGTCAAAAGTTTTAGTTTTCGAGGGTAATAGCTACGTATGTTGAAAAAATGAAGATATTAGACTATTTTATGATTGCAAATGGTAAAGAATGTGATTAAAGGCTCTTTTCCTATTTCAAAAGTTTTAGTTTTCGAGGGTAATAGCTACGTATGTTGAAAAAATGAAGATATTAGACTATTTTATGATTGCAAATGGTAAAGAATGTGATTAAAGGCTCTTTTCCTATTTCAAAAGTTTTAGTTTTCGAGGGTAATAGCTACGTATGTTGAAAAAATGAAGATATTAGACTATTTTATGATTGCACATGGTAAAGAATGTGATTAAAGGCTCTTTTCCTATTTCAAAAGTTTTAGTTTTCGAGGGTAATAGCTACGTATGTGAAAAAATGAAGATATTAGTCTATTTTATGATTGCACATGGTAAAGATGTGATTAAAGGCTCTTGACCTATTTCAAAAGTTTTAGGTTTCGAGGGTAATAGCTACGTATGTTGAAAAAATGAAGATATTAGACAATTTTATGATTGCACATGGTAAAGAATGTGATTAAAGGATCTTTTCCTATGTCAAAAGCTTTAGTTTTCGAGGGTAATAGCTAGGTTTGTGGAAAAAATGAAGATATTAGACTATTTTATGATTGCACATGGTAAAGAATGTGATTAAAGGCTCTTTTCCTATGTCAAAAGTTTTAGTTTTCGAGGGTAATAGCTACGTATGTTGAAAAAATGAAGATATTAGACTATTTTATGATTGCAAATGGTAAAGAATGTGATTAAAGGCTCTTTTCCTATTTCAAAAGTTTTAGTTTTCGAGGGTAATAGCTATGTCTGTGAAAAAATGAAGATATTAGACTATTTTATGATTGCAAATGGTAAAGAATGTGATTAAAGGCTCTTTTCCTATTTCAAAAGTTTTAGTTTTCGAGGGTAATAGCTACGTATGTTGAAAAAATGAAGATATTAGACTATTTTATGATTGCACATGGTAAAGAATGTGATTAAAGGCTCTTTTCCTATTTCAAAAGTTTTAGTTTTCGAGGGTAATAGCTACGTATGTTGAAAAAATGAAGATATTAGACTATTTTATGATTGCACATGGTAAAGAATGTGATTAAAGGCTCTTTTCCTATTTCAAAAGTTTTAGTTTTCGAGGGTAATAGCTACGTATGTTGAAAAAATGAAGATATTAGACTATTTTATGATTGCACATGGTAAAGAATGTGATTAAAGGCTCTTTTCCTATTTCAAAAGTTTTAGTTTTCGAGGGTAATAGCTACGTATGTTGAAAAAATGAAGATATTAGACTATTTTATGATTGCAAATGGTAAAGAATGTGATTAAAGGCTCTTTTCCTATGTCAAAAGTTTTAGTTTTCGAGGGTAATAGCTACGTATGTTGAAAAAATGAAGATATTAGACTATTTTATGATTGCAAATGGTAAAGAATGTGATTAAAGGCTCTTTTCCTATGTCAAAAGTTTTAGTTTTCGAGGGTAATAGCTACGTATGTTGAAAAAATGAAGATATTAGACTATTTTATGATTGCAAATGGTAAAGAATGTGATTAAAGGCTCTTTTCCTATTTCAAAAGTTTTAGTTTTCGAGGGTAATAGCTACGTATGTTGAAAAAATGAAGATATTAGACTATTTTATGATTGCACATGGTAAAGAATGTGATTAAAGGCTCTTTTCCTATTTCAAAAGTTTTAGTTTTCGAGGGTAATAGCTACGTATGTTGAAAAAATGAAGATATTAGACTATTTTATGATTGCAATGGTAAAGAATGTGATTAAAGGCTCTTTTCCTATTTCAAAAGTTTTAGTTTTCGAGGGTAATAGCTACGTATGTTGAAAAAATGAAGATATTAGACTATTTTATGATTGCACATGGTAAAGAATGTGATTAAAGGCTCTTTTCCTATTTCAAAAGTTTTAGTTTTCGAGGGTAATAGCTACGTATGTTGAAAAAATGAAGATATTAGACTATTTTATGATTGCACATGGTAAAGAATGTGATTAAAGGCTCTTTTCCTATGTCAAAAGTTTTAGTTTTCGAGGGTAATAGCTACGTAGTTGAAAAAATGAAGATATTAGACTATTTTATGATTGCAAATGGTAAAGAATGTGATTAAAGGCTCTTTTCCTATGTCAAAAGTTTTAGTTTTCGAGGATAATAGCTACATTTGTTGAAAAAATGAAGATATTAGACTATTTTATGATTGCAAATGGTAAAGAATGTGATTAAAGGCTCTTTTCCTATTTCAAAAGTTTTAGTTTTCGAGGGTAATAGCTACGTATGTTGAAAAAATGAAGATATTAGACTATTTTATGATTGCAAATGGTAAAGAATGTGATTAAAGGCTCTTTTCCTATTTCAAAAGTTTTAGTTTTCGAGGGTAATAGCTACGTATGTTGAAAAAATGAAGATATTAGACTATTTTATGATTGCACATGGTAAAGAATGTGATTAAAGGCTCTTTTCCTATTTCAAAAGTTTTAGTTTTCGAGGGTAATAGCTACGTATGTTGAAAAAATGAAGATATTAGACTATTTTATGATTGCACATGGTAAAGAATGTGATTAAAGGCTCTTTTCCTATTTCAAAAGTTTTAGTTTTCGAGGGTAATAGCTACGTATGTTGAAAAAATGAAGATATTAGACTATTTTATGATTGCACATGGTAAAGAATGTGATTAAAGGCTCTTTTCCTATTTCAAAAGTTTTAGTTTTCGAGGGTAATAGCTACGTATGTTGAAAAAATGAAGATATTAGACTATTTTATGATTGCAAATGGTAAAGAATGTGATTAAAGGCTCTTTTCCTATGTCAAAAGTTTTAGTTTTCGAGGGTAATAGCTACGTATGTTGAAAAAATGAAGATATTAGACTATTTTATGATTGCAAATGGTAAAGAATGTGATTAAAGGCTCTTTTCCTATTTCAAAAGTTTTAGTTTTCGAGGGTAATAGCTACGTATGTTGAAAAAATGAAGATATTAGACTATTTTATGATTGCAAATGGTAAAGAATGTGATTAAAGGCTCTTTTCCTATTTCAAAAGTTTTAGTTTTCGAGGGTAATAGCTATGTATGTTGAAAAAATGAAGATATTAGACTATTTTATGATTGCACATGGTAAAGAATGTGATTAAAGGCTCTTTTCCTATTTCAAAAGTTTTAGTTTTCGAGGGTAATAGCTACGTATGTTGAAAAAATGAAGATATTAGACTATTTTATGATTGCACAATGGTAAAGAATGTGATTAAAGGCTCTTTTCCTATTTCAAAAGTTTTAGTTTTCGAGGGTAATAGCTACGTATGTTGAAAAAATGAAGATATTAGACTATTTTATGATTGCACATGGTAAAGAATGTGATTAAAGGCTCTTTTCCTATTTCAAAAGTTTTAGTTTTCGAGGGTAATAGCTACGTATGTTGAAAAAATGAAGATATTAGACTATTTTATGATTGCAACATGGTAAAGAATGTGATTAAAGGCTCTTTTCCTATGTCAAAAGTTTTAGTTTTCGAGGGTAATAGCTACGTATTTGAAAAAATGAAGATATTAGACTATTTTATGATTGCAAATGGTAAAGAATGTGATTAAAGGCTCTTTTCCTATGTCAAAAGTTTTAGTTTTCGAGGGTAATAGCTACGTATGTTGAAAAAATGAAGATATTAGACTATTTTATGATTGCAAATGGTAAAGAATGTGATTAAAGGCTCTTTTCCTATTTCAAAAGTTTTAGTTTTCGAGGGTAATAGCTACGTATGTTGAAAAAATGAAGATATTAGACTATTTTATGATTGCACATGGTAAAGAATGTGATTAAAGGCTCTTTTCCTATTTCAAAAGTTTTAGTTTTCGAGGGTAATAGCTACGTATGTTGAAAAAATGAAGATATTAGACTATTTTATGATTGCACATGGTAAAGAATGTGATTAAAGGCTCTTTTCCTATTTCAAAAGTTTTAGTTTTCGAGGGTAATAGCTACGTATGTTGAAAAAATGAAGATATTAGACTATTTTATGATTGCAAATGGTAAAGAATGTGATTAAAGGCTCTTTTCCTATGTCAAAAGTTTTAGTTTTGAGGGTAATAGCTACGTATGTTGAAAAAATGAAGATATTAGACTATTTTATGATTGCAACATGGTAAAGAATGTGATTAAAGGCTCTTTTCCTATTTCAAAAGTTTTAGTTTTCGAGGGTAATAGCTACGTATGTTGAAAAAATGAAGATATTAGACTATTTTATGATTGCAAATGGTAAAGAATGTGATTAAAGGCTCTTTTCCTATGTCAAAAGTTTTAGTTTTCGAGGGTAATAGCTACGTATGTTGAAAAAATGAAGATATTAGACTATTTTATGATTGCAAATGGTAAAGAATGTGATTAAAGGCACTTTTCCTATTTCAAAAGTTTTAGTTTTCGAGGGTAATAGCTACGTATGTTGAAAAAATGAAGATATTAGACTATTTTATGATTGCAAATGGTAAAGAATGTGATTAAAGGCTCTTTTCCTATTTCAAAAGTTTTAGTTTTCGAGGGTAATAGCTAACTATGTTGAAAAAATGAAGATATTAGACTATTTTATGATTGCACATGGTAAAGAATGTGATTAAAGGCTCTTTTCCTATTTCAAAAGTTTTAGTTTTCGAGGGTAATAGCTATGTCTGTGGAAAAAATGAAGACATTAGTCTATTTTATGATTGCACATGGTAAAGAGTGTGATTAAAGGCTCTTTTCCTATTTCAAAAGTTTTATTTTTCGAGGGTAATAGCTACGTATGTTGAAAAAATGAAGATATTTGACAATTTTATGATTGCACATGGTAAAGAATGTGATTAAAGGCTCTTTTCCTATGTCAAAAGTATTAGTTTTCGAGGGTAATAGCTAGGTTTGTGGAAATAATGAAGATATTAGACTATTTTATGATTGCACATGGTAAAGAATGTGATTAAAGGCTCTTTTCCTATGTCAAAAGTTTTAGTTTTCGAGGGTAATAGCTACGTATGTTGAAAAAATGAAGATATTAGACTATTTTATGATTGCAAATGGTAAAGAATGTGATTAAAGGCTCTTTTCCTATTTCAAAAGTTTTAGTTTTCGAGGGTAATAGCTATGTCTGTGGAAAAAATGAAGATATTAGACTATTTTATGATTGCACATGGTAAAGAATGTGATTAAAGGCTCTTTTCCTATTTCAAAAGTTTTAGTTTTCGAGGGTAATAGCTACGTATGTTGAAAAAATGAAGATATTAGACTATTTTATGATTGCACATGGTAAAGAATGTGATTAAAGGCTCTTTTCCTATTTCAAAAGTTTTAGTTTTCGAGGGTAATAGCTACGTATGTTGAAAAAATGAAGATATTAGACTATTTTATGATTGCACATGGTAAAGAATGTGATTAAAGGCTCTTTTCCTATTTCAAAAGTTTTAGTTTTCGAGGGTAATAGCTACGTATGTTGAAAAAATGAAGATATTAGACTATTTTATGATTGCAAATGGTAAAGAATGTGATTAAAGGCTCTTTTCCTATGTCAAAAGTTTTAGTTTTCAAGGGTAATAGCTACGTATTTTGAAAAAATGAAGATATTAGACTATTTTATGATTGCAAATGGTAAAGAATGTGATTAAAGGCTCTTTTCCTATGTCAAAAGTTTTAGTTTTCGAGGGTAATAGCTACGTATGTTGAAAAAATGAAGATATTAGACTATTTTATGATTGCAAATGGTAAAGAATGTGATTAAAGGCTCTTTTCCTATGTCAAAAGTTTTAGTTTTCGAGGGTAATAGCTACGTATGTTGAAAAAATGAAGATATTAGACTATTTTATGATTGCAAATGGTAAAGAATGTGATTAAAGGCTCTTTTCCTATTTCAAAAGTTTTAGTTTTCGAGGGTAATAGCTACGTATGTTGAAAAAATGAAGATATTAGACTATTTTATGATTGCAAATGGTAAAGAATGTGATTAGAGGCTCTTTTCCTATTTCAAAAGTTTTAGTTTTTGAGGGTAATAGCTACTATGTTGAAAAAATGAAGATATTAGACTATTTTATGATTGCACATGGTAAAGAATGTGATTAAAGGCTCTTTTCCTATTTCAAAAGTTTTAGTTTTCGAGGGTAATAGCTACGTATGTTGAAAAAATGAAGATATTAGTCTATTTTATGATTGCACATGGTAAAGATGTGATTAAAGGCTCTTTTCCTATTTCAAAAGTTTTAGTTTTCGAGGGTAATAGCTACGTATGTTGAAAAAATGAAGATATTAGACTATTTTATGATTGCACATGGTAAAGAATGTGATTAAAGGCTCTTTTCCTATGTCAAAAGTATTAGTTTTCGAGGGTAATAGCTAGGTTTGTGGAAATAATGAAGATATTAGACTATTTTATGATTGCACATGGTAAAGAATGTGATTAAAGGCTCTTTTCCTATGTCAAAAGTTTTAGTTTTCGAGGGTAATAGCTACGTATGTTGAAAAAATGAAGATATTAGACTATTTTATGATTGCAAATGGTAAAGAATGTGATTAAAGGCTCTTTTCCTATTTCAAAAGTTTTAGTTTTCGAGGGTAATAGCTATGTCTGTGGAAAAAATGAAGATATTAGACTATTTTATGATTGCAAATGGTAAAGAATGTGATTAAAGGCTCTTTTCCTATTTCAAAAGTTTTAGTTTTCGAGGGTAATAGCTACGTATGTTGAAAAAATGAAGATATTAGACTATTTTATGATTGCACATGGTAAAGAATGTGATTAAAGGCTCTTTTCCTATTTCAAAAGTTTTAGTTTTCGAGGGTAATAGCTACGTATGTTGAAAAAATGAAGATATTAGACTATTTTATGATTGCACATGGTAAAGAATGTGATTAAAGGCTCTTTTCCTATTTCAAAAGTTTTAGTTTTCGAGGGTAATAGCTACGTATGTTGAAAAAATGAAGATATTAGACTATTTTATGATTGCAAATGGTAAAGAATGTGATTAAAGGCTCTTTTCCTATGTCAAAAGTTTTAGTTTTGAGGGTAATAGCTACGTATGTTGAAAAAATGAAGATATTAGACTATTTTATGATTGCAAATGGTAAAGAATGTGATTAAAGGCTCTTTTCCTATGTCAAAAGTTTTAGTTTTCGAGGGTAATAGCTACGTATGTTGAAAAAATGAAGATATTAGACTATTTTATGATTGCAAATGGTAAAGAATGTGATTAAAGGCTCTTTTCCTATGTCAAAAGTTTTAGTTTTCGAGGGTAATAGCTACGTATGTTGAAAAAATGAAGATATTAGACTATTTTATGATTGCAAATGGTAAAGAATGTGATTAAAGGCTCTTTTCCTATTTCAAAAGTTTTAGTTTTCGAGGGTAATAGCTACGTATGTTGAAAAAATGAAGATATTAGACTATTTTATGATTGCAAATGGTAAAGAATGTGATTAAAGGCTCTTTTCCTATTTCAAAAGTTTTAGTTTTCGAGGGTAATAGCTACGTATGTTGAAAAAATGAAGATATTAGACTATTTTATGATTGCACATGGTAAAGAATGTGATTAAAGGCTCTTTTCCTATTTCAAAAGTTTTAGTTTTCGAGGGTAATAGCTACGTATGTTGAAAAAATGAAGATATTAGTCTATTTTATGATTGCACATGGTAAAGATGTGATTAAAGGCTCTTTTCCTATTTCAAAAGTTTTAGTTTTCGAGGGTAATAGCTACGTATGTTGAAAAAATGAAGATATTAGACTATTTTATGATTGCACATGGTAAAGAATGTGATTAAAGGCTCTTTTCCTATGTCAAAAGTTTAGTTTTCGAGGGTAATAGCTACGTTTGTGAAAAAATGAAGATATTAGACTATTTTATGATTGCAAATGGTAAAGAATGTGATTAAAGGCTCTTTTCCTATGTCAAAAGTTTTAGTTTTCGAGGGTAATAGCTACGTATGTTGAAAAAATGAAGATATTAGACTATTTTATGATTGCAAATGGTAAAGAATGTGATTAAAGGCTCTTTTCCTATTTCAAAAGTTTTAGTTTTCGAGGGTAATAGCTACGTATGTTGAAAAAATGAAGATATTAGACTATTTTATGATTGCACATGGTAAAGAATGTGATTAAAGGCTCTTTTCCTATTTCAAAAGTTTTAGTTTTCGAGGGTAATAGCTACGTATGTTGAAAAAATGAAGATATTAGACTATTTTATGATTGCACATGGTAAAGCATGTGATTAAAGGCTCTTTTCCTATTTCAAAAGTTTTAGTTTTCGAGGGTAATAGCTACGTATGTTGAAAAAATGAAGATATTAGACTATTTTATGATTGCACATGGTAAAGAATGTGATTAAAGGCTCTTTTCCTATTTCAAAAGTTTTAGTTTTCGAGGGTAATAGCTACGTATGTTGAAAAAATGAAGATATTAGACTATTTTATGATTGCACATGGTAAAGAATGTGATTAAAGGCTCTTTTCCTATGTCAAAAGTTTTAGTTTTCAAGGGTAATAGCTACGTATGTTGAAAAAATGAAGATATTAGACTATTTTATGATTGCAAATGGTAAAGAATGTGATTAAAGGCTCTTTTCCTATGTCAAAAGTTTTAGTTTTCGAGGGTAATAGATACGTATGTTGAAAAAATGAAGATATTAGACTATTTTATGATTGCAAATGGTAAAGAATGTGATTAAAGGCACTTTTCCTATTTCAAAAGTTTTAGTTTTCGAGGGTAATAGCTACGTATGTTGAAAAAATGAAGATATTAGACTATTTTATGATTGCAAATGGTAAAGAATGTGATTAAAGGCTCTTTTCCTATTTCAAAAGTTTTAGTTTTCGAGGGTAATAGCTACGTATGTTGAAAAAATGAAGATATTAGACTATTTTATGATTGCACATGGTAAAGAATGTGATTAAAGGCTCTTTTCCTATTTCAAAAGTTTTAGTTTTCGAGGGTAATAGCTACGTATGTTGAAAAAATGAAGATATTAGACTATTTTATGATTGCACATGGTAAAGAATGTGATTAAAGGCTCTTTTCCTATTTCAAAAGTTTTAGTTTTCGAGGGTAATAGCTACGTATGTTGAAAAAATGAAGATATTAGACTATTTTATGATTGCACATGGTAAAGAATGTGATTAAAGGCTCTTTTCCTATTTCAAAAGTTTTAGTTTTCGAGGGTAATAGCTACGTATGTTGAAAAAATGAAGATATTAGACTATTTTATGATTGCACA
>NW_027066932.1:0-16352 GCF_032884065.1 Artemia franciscana | reverse complement strand
TTTCTATAAAATTGAAGAAATTAAAAATTATTTAAAGTATTAGGAAATATATCACCCATTAAATGACATTCGTTATTATTCCAAATTTATGTAAGACCCAACTGACAAAGAGTACACCCTGAATGGAAATGAAATCTTCCTAAAATGAGAGAAGTCAAAACTAGCGAAATAAGCTGAATGCAAGAATAAAATAACCTGAAATATTTTTTGTGACTTCAAGGAAGTTCAACAATATTATTCCTAGATTAGTTTTGTAGGAGCCCCACGCCAGACAGGTTTCACTTTTAGGCTTATAACATGCTTTAATATTAAAAACTACTAACAAAATGTCGTTGATATGAACCCTAAGAAATCCAAATTTTAAGAATTAAAGCCGAAATTCAACCTCCAAAACCGAGAGCTAAATTCCTCGGTCTAGAGACAAAACCCTAAGCTTACAAAATTTGTCAGAAATAAATTATGATTTGAAGGATATACTTTTGGAAACGGCAGTCAAAACTGTAGTAAGGGATCTAGATTATAAATCTATCCTTGTGTAAAAGATTATCTATCCTATAAAGACTATCCTTGTATTTGCAAATCAATCTATTTTTTCACAAAGAGTAACCAGAGAGGTTTCTCAATACATAGAGAGATTTTGAAATATCACTTTTGAGGTATTATTTAACAGGGCCCCCGAGAAGGCCTACCCCCTGATAGCAACCCTCATTGGCAAAAATCTTTGACATGCATATAATATAAAAGGTTTCACGATTATCTTTACTTTAATGTCTTATTAATATTAGCGGAAAAAAATTATTTATTAGAAAAACCAAACTTACTTCTTTTACTTTACAAACACTATTTAAGCGATAATTTGGGATACACATATTAGATTTTTACCACTATGACTATGAAAGGTTAAAATAAGAACAATCAATTTATACAAGAACGACCAAAATTTTGGGTTAAGAACTTTCCCAGAAACAGATATTATTGTGTCTGAAAAAGTTATAGACTGAATTAATCCTTTATATTAACATAAATTACTAAAATATAACATAATTTGTGCTAAGCCTAGTCAACCTAGCTTAAAAGGACTATGCAGAGAAAATGCAGAAAAAAGATACGTATGGTTTTGCAAGGGATAAATATCAACTATACCCTAGAAAGTCTTCACCTACCCAAATGTCTGGTAAACTATCTAATGCATATTGCACAAAACTTCGAAAGAGACATGCTAATATTTGAACTGAACTTCATAACTCCAAATCTATTAAAATTGGAAAACGGAATAATTTCTGATAAAGGGCCTATCTTTAACATACTAAAACAAATCTCAATCTAACAAAGAGCCTAATTAGAAAATGACTTCTTTTTACAGGCTAACACATGTATGGGGTCAAAATCACGCAAACAACGACGAGGGAAAACTAATGAAAATTCTGGAACGCTTGATAAAGTAGACGTAAATATAAAAACAAGAATTCTAAGTAATGATTCCATTTGTGTTATTGCATTGAGCCAAGACGTTTCTGAACAGTTAAGAGGACCATTGAGTAGTGGCAGAGGTCCCGCTACTTTGAAGGGCACACTTTCAAGGGCATGACCCTTTGTGTCGCAACTGTAAATCTAAAGAGTTTGAACTGATAAACACAAGCACATGTGCTGATAAATACTATCTAAAGTGCATAAGTAGCATGATAAACTGATAAATGAAGCATTAATAAGTACTAAGATTGCTAAAATATGTAAGTTTCAGGACCTACTACAAAAAACGTGGATTAGAATTAAGAAGGACCTGGTCACTATTTAATTAAGTCCAACACAAAGGGATAACAAACACAAAAGAAACTGTCATGTCACATAACTAACGCAAAAAATAATTCTATAACAAGCCTCCTTCAGCAAGCTAACAAATTTTTTGACACAGTTAACTCTATTAAGCTTCTAATAAAAAATTTGAATTAAAGCCTTTGAAACTTTAAAAAACTCACATCTAAGAGTTGTGTGGCTTGAATAAAAAAAACATATTTTGTTTATGTTGTATTTCTTTTTGGCCAAATTTTAAAATAAGTATTTTTTTGTGGTAGTAAATCTCTTAGATATCGTGTTGTTTTAATCGGTGTCGTCTATATTTCTTATTTGTTATCCTTAATTTCGATCAAACCGGTACCTCTGTTTAATAAATAAATAAAAATAGCAACGGCAATTATAAATACATAATTTACATCTATCATTCACTCAAAAGTAAACATTATCGATTCGTCAGCCTTTTTAATATTAGATAGAAACAATAAAGAAATATTTGCCAAAGCCTGGTATCTAAATTACAACTTAAGAAATTTAAACACTAAACTTACAAATTTGGCCTGAAATTAGCCAATGCCCCAAAATATCAACTAACTCGGGGAGAAGTAAAAATTGAATATACTAGCAAAGGGGAAAATTTTAGGGTGTCTTCAATTAATATTAAAGAGACTACAGCAAAAATCTGATATTATTTACTGGTTTTGTAAGGGTCTAACTCAAACCGACCTCCTAAAAATAGATATCGGGCTCTAAAAATTTTCTATAAAATTGAAGAAATTCAAAATTATTTAAAGTATTAGGAAATATATCACCCATTAAATGACATTCGTTATTATTCCAAATTTATGTAAGACCCAACTGACAAAGAGTACACCCTGAATGGAAATGAAATCTTCCTAAAATGAGAGAAGTCAAAACTAGCGAAATAAGATGAATGCAAGAATAAAATAACCTGAAATTTTTTTTGTGACTTCAAGGAAGTTCAACAATATTATTCCTAGATTAGTCTTGTAGGAGCCCCACGCCAGACAGGTAACACTCTTAGGCTTATAACATGCTTTAATATTAAAAACTACTAACAAAATGTCGTTGAGATGAACCCTAAGAAATCCAAATTTTAAGAATTAAAGCCGAAATTCAACCTCCAAAACCGAGAGCTAAACCCTTGGTCTAGAGACAAAACCCTAAGCTTACAAAATTTGTCAGAAATAAATTATGATTTGAAGGGTATACTTTTGGAAACGGCAGTCAAAACTGTAGTAAGGGATCTAGATCATAAATCTACCCCTGTGTAAAAGATTATCTATCCTATAAAGACTATCCTTGTATTTGCAAATCAATCTATTTTTTCACAAAGAGTAACCAGAGAGGTTTCTCAATACATACAGAGATTTTGAAATATCACTTTTGAGGTGTTATTTAACAGGGCCCCCGAGAAGGCCTACCCCCTGATAGCAACTCTCATTGGCAAAAATCTTTGACATGCATATAATATAAAAGGTTTCACGATTATCTTTACTTTAATGTCTTATTAATATTAGCGGAAAAAATTTATTTATTAGAAAAACCAAACTTACTTCTTTTACTTTACAAAAACTATTTGAGCGATAATTTGGGATATACCTATTAGAATTTTACCACTATGACTATGAAAGGTTAAAAAAATAACAATCAATTTATACAAGAACGACCAAAATTTCGGGTTAAGAACTTTCCCAGAAACAGATATTATTGTGTCTGAAAAAGTTATAGACTGAATTAATCCTTTATATTAACATAAGTTACTAAAATATAACATAATTTGTGCTAAGCCTAGTCAACCTAGCTTAAAAGGACTATGCAGAGAAAATGCAGAAAAAAGATAGGTATGGTTTTGCAAGGGATAAATATCAACTATACCCTAGAAATTCTTCACCTATCCAAATGTCTGGTAAACTATCTAATGCATATTGCACAAAAATTCGAAAGAGACATGCAAATATTAGAACTGAGCTTCATAACTCCAAATCTATTAAAATTGGAAAACGGAATAATTTCTGATAAAGGGCCTATCTTTAACATACTAAAACAAATCTCATTCTGTAATTCAACTATTAATTAAAAAACGAGAAATTTTTTCTATCCGTCATAATTATTCTTTTATTCAAAAAAACTCATTACATTAGCCCACCCACCAAAAAACAATTAAAAAAAATTTTAAACGGGTGAAATTCATATGATACAGGAAAGTTGCAAGGGACGATTTGATTTAACCAGATTTTAATGGATATTAATGCTTTCCATTTTTGTTGGATTCATTATACTCTCAATCCAGTCTTACAGCTGGAAAAATAAATCAGATGTCAAGTTGGTACTAGCACTTAAAGTTCCAAGAGGTACAAATTCTAACAAAATGAGTCAGACGAAAATCAGAAAGTGGGAAAATGCAAAAGATTGTTAAATGCCGAAGGAAAGCCAAAAAATTCAGTTATTGGACTTTATGATTATGTCGTATAATTTGCTAGCTCAGCAACACCAAGAGACAATGCCTTATTTGTACTCTGAGTCTAACAGAGAGGATTTAAAATGACCAATTAGACAACAAAGACTTTGAACCAATTCGAGGAGTCCAAAGCAGATATTTGTATATCTACAGAAAGTACAAGCTGAGTGTTATTAAAAGAGCTACCTATCTTTGTTTCAATCTCAGATATATTATGGTACCTTTATACAGAAAAACCGAAAAAAAGGCTGATGGGTGTGCTACCTTTTTTAAGAAATATAAATTCAGGCTAAAAGAAAAACATTCCTTATAGATGCAAAAAAATGGATAAATATTCTTAATCGAGAAAATATTGCACTCATTTCTATTTTCACCCCATTTAAAAAACTTAATAAAAATCATATGCATTGTAATCACGCATTTATTATATAATCTTAAAAGAGAGGACATTTGCTTAGCCCAGCTCCAACTACTTATTACAGAAATTTATCATGTTGCACTCAGAAGTACTACCTACATTCCAGTTATATTCTGTGGTGATTTAAACTTGAGTTCTTCAAGCAATTTTTACTCTTTTCTAAGCCAAGGGAGGGAAAGTATGAGCATTTAGAACAAGGAAAAATAACCAACAAAGGTTCAAGGATAATTGGGAAGACCTCTCTTCCAAAATATTATATATTTCTATTTCTTATCAACACTTAAAAGCCTAGAAAAAAGAAATTGCCTTGATAAGGCAGTCTTTTCATCTGGTACATTGACGCATGAGCTTGCCTTCAAAAGTGTTTATATTTCAGATAAATTTACAAATCTCACATGGTTTCGACTTATCAAAAAGATTGGACATTGGTTGACTGTATTCTTTACAGTGAAAATGGCAAAAAATTTGATAAACCGGCAAAAAACGAGCTAGAAATTCTTCCAGATTTAACTATGGAGAACGCTTACAAGATTTCTACTCATCAAGCTTTCCTAATTCTATACAGGCAGAGGTTGGAAGCGTTATGTGAACTATTCAATGCTGAAATACAAAAACCGAAGCAAAGCACAACGCGAATATTTGAAGTATTTGTTCGTAGATGTAAATATGGAAGATCGACAAGTCTAATTCCCATTATTAGCGAGCTTGCATCTCGCTTATTCGGTTTATCCACCGAAGAGGACTTAAATATACGAAGAGATAATGTTACAAGACTTAACATTAACGTTAAATTTTAAAACCTTGAAAATGTTTAATGTTGAAATGCTAAAATGTTAAACACAGCCATAAATACAACATTACATATACAAAGAATACAAGCAAGCATAGCCAATGATCAAAGCGAGAAAACCAAAAACCATCTCCAAAAACCATTCATAAACTGTTAACACTATGAATTATTTAAGAAATGAAGTTGACACAGTAATTTTCGATTCAAGCTTAACGATTATTTGAATTTATATTGTAATAATATCATTGTTGAATTTAGCTACTGATGTCAGTAAATTCGAATATACACTATTTCAACTAACAGGAGGATCCCTGTCCTACGACTTAGTAGACCCCTCAAACTTGAAAAATATTCTAGATGAAATAAAAACCTACCTAAAATTTGGTTTTCATTTGCCAGTAGAACCAGAGGTGGCTAATTTATTTCTGTATTACACCAAACTTAAAGCGCATATAACCGAAATTAACAACCAACTTTTTGGAGTAATAACAATTCCTCTGAAAAATCAACAGTGAATATACGATTTATATAAAATATCTACTTTTCCCGTTAACATTAAAGAAAGTAAATCATTCATGAGCATCATACCAGAACCAAAATATCTGCTCATCGATCTGGACAGAAGAAAATACGCACAGGTATAATGCAATTATAAAAATAAAGGATGCATTAGATCTACAAACACCCTTATTTACTAATGAGGACCAAAGATTAACATATGTGGAAAATCAATATGGATCATCACCATACTCCTGGTACAACCTTATAATTACCATATTTAAGGTATTTATCGTTTTGCTAACAATACGGGAACTACTAACACTAGACTAAGAAAAACTCTTAGTAATAAGAGGATTAAAGCCCAAACACGATGTAATTGAGGCACAGGAAATCCTTCAATTAAACCGTACTGCCCCCGACTATATTTAAGCCATCAGAACTGGGAGTATATAGCAAATACAGGAAAATTAAGAGGTCTTCTCTTATATATTATAAAATCCTGTACCTAAAAAAAATATAAGAAAATGTATTACCTGTATATATTGGTTGGAAGCTATGACATGATTATTGTGTTTCTGTTCGATACAATTATACATAGGAAATATATAATTTTTTTTAAAAACCATAAATGTAAAATTGAGATCTCAAAACCGTCCTTACTAGAAGTGGTTCAGCCACCAAAACCTGGAGGATACAACAATACAGGATAATTGGGAGTTTGTCTCCTATGTATTATAATATCCTGTCCCTAAGGTAAAAGAAAAGAAAATAAAACGTCGATGCATATTGGTTGGAAGGCATGACACATCTGTTGTGTTTCTATTCGACACAATTATGCTTAGGATATATATATATATATATATATATATATATATATATGTATATATATATATATATATATATATATATATATATTTATATACATATATATATATATATATATATATATATATATATATATATATATATATATATATATATATATATATTTGGCAGATAATATTGAGCGTAAAATAGAACCTCTAATATATAACAAGTATTTAAAATTTTTTTGAAACAGTACTCTTGTATTTACAGCCATGACATGCTACTAACGGCGAAATAGGTATGTGCAGGATATTGCTCATTACTGAAGGCAAAATCAATGCTCTTATAATAAGGTTACGTGTTATTATGTGTAATATTACTTATTAAGAATGTGATCCTGCCAAGAAATTTTTATTATAGGAACTTGCGTACCACGGCATTAACAAACGACGCATTATTGTGATAAATCAAGAAACGAGTAATATCTATTGATGATTATTCAACCACCGAAGAACGCCCAAAAAACCACACATATGATGTTACACGTAACAGCTATCAACGAAGACAGTACGTAACAGCTATAAACGAAGACAGAAACAGTACTCTTGTATTTACAGCCATGACATGCTACTAACGGCGAAATAGGTATGTGCTGGATATTGCTCATTACTGAAGGCAAAATCAATGCTCTTATAATAAGGTTACGTGTTATTATGTGTAATATTACTTATTAAGAATGTGATCCTGCCAAGAAATTTTTATTATAGGAACTTGCGTACCACGGCATTAACAAACGACGCATTATTGTGATAAATCAAGAAACGAGTAATATCTATTGATATGATTATTCAACCACCGAAGAACGCCCAAAAAACCACACATATGATGTTACACGTAACAGCTATCAACGAAGACAGAACACCTCACTAATATATGTCATACGAAATAATGCTGAGTTAAACCTTAAGAAGTGAACTGAAGAAACAAGACACCTACCACTCTAATGCAGACCACCAGTAAGAACTATGAAAATCGACAGATTACCTGCAATTCAAACTATAAAAAAACGAAATATTGTCAGAAGAACAGTGATGAAGATTGAAAAGAACAACGTAAGATCAAACGATATATCTCGTGAATCGACAAACCAAATAAGGATTTGACAAGTCAAACGACTCTTAAGACAATTCAACAAATGTTTAGAAAATGTAACAAAAAATAACAACTTGTCAAGATTTTAGACAGTAAAAGTATGATGAGGTAAAAGTGAGATGAGGAGAAAAAAAGAAAAAAGAAAGGAGATAGAAGGAGAAAGGGAAAACTGTTTTCCTAAATTAGTGATTAATATAGACTTGAATTAAAAACTGTTATCAAGAAATCTTTCCTCTTATTTAGTAAAAGGTTCTTAAAAATAGACACTTATAATAAAAAAGCTATATGGACAAATTGCTTGAATACTACAGTTAACTTGAGATGTTACAGCTTGGATATTATTTTTGAGTTATTAGAATTTGTTTTATACAATACTTATATAAGATTTGGGGGTGATTTGTACAAGCAAATTGTGGGAATTCCCATGGGGGGGGGATGCCAGCCCATTTATAGCTTACTTGTTTTTAAGTGAACTAGAATATAAATATATGATGGATAAGAATAATCCAATTAATTTAAAACATGTTTTGTCAAATAATAAAAGATATTTGGATGATATTTTGGTCTTAAATTGTAAGGATTTCATTGATATTTCTAAAATATATATCCATCAGAGCTTATTCTTGAGCCTAGTCATGGCGCTGGTCATGAAGATCATTTCTTAGATTTAAATATTAATATTTGTGATAATAATAAATTAAGTTTTAAAATGTAAAATAAAACGGATGATTTTGATTTTGAAGCGATTAGTTTCCTATTGCCTGAAAGTAATATACACTCAAATATCACATATTCAGCGTTTTTCTCACAGTTACTTCGTTATGCAAGGATTTGTAGTAATTATATTGATTTTAAAAACAGATGTAAAATCTTAAGCCAAAAATTGATATCAAGAGGTTTTTCTGCAAATAAATTAACTTGGCAATTTAAAAAATTTAGTTTTCATTATAACAAACTTTTAAATAAATATCAAAAGAATTATCTAGAAATACTTAAAGAAATTTTCAACTAATTTCGGAGGTTCGAGAAATGTTGTCGCAGCGCCATTTATTTTGAATTGTGTTTCTAATTGAGCGGATTTTTTTTTTAAATTAGCCACATGGTAAAGATGAATTCTATAATTGTTTAGTTCATTCAGGTTTTTTGCAATGTGTTAATATTTGTGATTTGGTAAATTTTATAATATTTAGTTTACTTATTGTTGCTAGAAAGAGGGATATATTAACAGGATAAGCTTGTTTTGGTTTTACTTGGTTGTTTTACATTTGCTGTTTTTTTTCTTTCATAGGCAGGTATTTTGGGGGTAATACCTGACACGGGGATGCCATGGATATTCTATGGTAGCCACAACACTGTGCTGGGTACAGAATTTAAAGTGGCAAAACCCTATATAGGCCAGTGTCTTCTCCTGATGAGCTCTTGTGTTGGGTTGTTGCCTCTGAATTATTTGTCTATATTATTTTTTCTATTGTTTGGTAAATGACGACTTATACTTATTGACGACATGACTGCCTGTCCATGGATTATTCTTTATGGTTGATTGTGTATTGCTATGCTGTTTGACCTATGTGATTGTATGGATGAGTAGGGTTAACACCTCATTCAAGTGCTGATCTATATTAATCACTAATTTAGGAAAACAGTCTTCCTTTTCTCCTTCTGTCTCTTTTTTTTTTCTTTTTTTTTCTTTTTTTTTGTTTGTGCTGTTGCATTGGTGATTTCTCTTTTCATGACATATATATATATATATATATATATATATATATATATATATATATATATATATATATATATATATATATATATATATATATATATATACATATATATATATATATATATATATATATATATATATATATATATATATATATATATATATATATATATATATATATATATATATATAAATATATATATATATATATATATGCCATATCTATATGTGTTACTAATTTTAAATACCTAAAATCAATTATAAAGTTAACTTAAAATATACTATTTAAAAAAAATCAATTCATGAAGACTAATATCACATTTTATACATTTGATAATATGTATTCATAATCTAGATATTCGTTTATCGAAAGGTGCAACATTAATATAAGTTGTAGAAACCTCTTAACTTAAATAAAGATTCAAATAAAAAAAGTTTTTTTCATGGGAAGAAAATATATATGCGAATATAATAATAATAAGGAATTTAATAACACATACAAGCCTTTTGGAGATTGGTCTGATCGAAGTCTGCATCAATCTGTAAAGAGAAGGGGTATATGTAACATACAGGTCCACATTTCCCTCATATAAAATTCGAGACAAAAATTCCCTGTTTATTTTCCGACAAAGTTTTTAATCTATTTTCCTTTAGAATTCAAAGTTAGAAAATTTCAAATTGAAAATCCTTGTTCTCAACGATGCAGGAATTCAACATGGTCTTTGAATTAATGTTAAAAGATATTGTAAGATCTACTGACATTATCCGTAAATATCTTTGTTATTATCTGAATTTATCTTGCATATTCGTGTATCCCAAAGTGCGTTCGAAAACTTTTGTTCCAATTTATTGTGAGCTACACAAAATTCTGTTAAATACCCGTTATATTGAAAAAGTATTATACCTTTGTTCGAGGAGGTCAAACTTCTCAAAATAAACGAATGAGTAAGAGGGCCGTATAGTTTTGCGGGTGATTCAGTTACAATACATTGATGAAGGAGAGAGAAAAAAATCTTAAAGACGAAGGGCATTATCTGAATTTGCATATAAGTGTTGAAATAAAATTATTGTCATTTAATCGCTCTCGTTTAGGCATTCAGGCACCAGAAACAGTTCCCGTAGTTTTTAAGTACGCTCTAAAGGGAATCTACTTGACTTGGGATATCCGAAAATTATCAATATGATTCTGTTACCCAGATCATTGGGAATGAGTAACAGCGTCCTTATGTTCTCATTCCTCAATCATTTAACTCCCCTGACATAATCTCGATTTGAATTATTATCCCTTATGTTATATCGACACTAAGTCACCAAGACTCAAAGATAACTCACAGCTACATTAATTTAAAAAAACCCTACTTAATATTACTTATAAAGAAACACCCCCTTGTAACAGTGCCGTATGCATTCTACACACCCAAACCAAAATAATAACTGAAAGCAGTGGGATATCTATTATTCAAAATCGGAAACTAGTACAAGGTTTATTGACCAAAAAATATGGTTTTCTTACAATAATATATTTAATTTTTTGACATTGCAACTTAACCTACTTTTAATTTCTCAGCATTTTTATAGATTATCCTGGATTGAATTTTTTCATTGTTGTATATCATTTTCTACCTGTATATCATTTATTTAAGTGCACTAAAATAAAGTATTATGCTAATGTTTGTAAATTTTTTTGCTAACTAGATATGTATGCGCAATAAAGTTATTTCTTAAGTAGACTCGTCTTTTAGATTTCTTCTTCTTTTTCTACATGTAGGAGGTCATTGACGACGACTAGTGATGGCAAATAATTGGGAATCAACTTATACTGATCATGGTGCGATCTAGAGTCAGAGTTACATTTTCAACTTTAAAACATAACTACACTCTTTTTAAATATTTTTGGGAATTAAATGATACCATTTCGGCTCATTATCTGAAACACACGTGTTTCATTTAATTTGTACCACATATCCTCTCTGCTATTTACATATGTTGCATTATCTGCAGTTTTTGTCACATTCATCTACACTAGTGCAGGTGTCACATGACAACCAGCTGCCCGATGTATAAAAATAAACAGGACAGTTTTCACTGCTGCCTCTATTACTGTAGATTACAAACTAACTTATGATCATAAAAAATTGCTTTTGTAACTAAAGGTATCTGTTCCAAGTTTTCTAGCGAGGAGGAATAATCCAATTATATCAAACTTCAAAATCAACTAAACTCGTTCAGACGACGTTTTTGGACGGTCAACTTACTTTTGTTCCTCATGAAAAACTAATACTGAAAATCCTTTGGATGGTGTCTTAAATCACCATAGAGTAGTGGCAATTTACTACTACTATTGGTTTTGAAAGTCTACGGAATATTAAAAATCAAATCTGCAATTTCATTCTGTTCTGTCTCGATTAGTATGTCAATAAATTGTGTAAATCCATTTGAGAAGAGACATAAAAGCTTCATATAATAACCCAAGGCTTCTGGGTCTTGTTACACTATATTATTAGTCACTGTTTGATAGAATATTTTCTTTTGCACCAATAAACTTAGAAACATTTCATTTAGTTTTAACCATTTTTCCAAAGACAGGAAATTGTGTATCAGTCTTTGTTTTCCAAATCCATTCATTTTTTAGCTCTTTACACGGCTACTTCTGACAATAAACAAAACCTTTAATTTTAGAAAAAAATTCTTAACCTTAATTGCGGGTACCCTTTTATTGCGATCAACTATATTACTACTACCCCGGCAAGTGTCAACGTCATGAAATAATCTCTTGTTCAGATATTGATTTTTCTTTAGATTTTGTCAAAAATTGTCTCTTGATTAGTTCAACATCCCCCCCCCCCCAAAAAAAATATCATTCCATCATCTAAAACCGAACTGTTTTCAAGACAATATTTATAAGCCTTTTATACAAAAAGCACAAGTATGGCACCGTGTGATTTAGTTCATCTTTGCCCTTATAAATCACTTAACAGATTCACCTTCATACCCTTAGGCATAGTCGTAGCAGCAGTCATAGCGATAGTACTAGTCTTTGTAGTACCATTAGTCAGTGGAGCTTCTGACCTTTTGATTAGTTGAATATTGCTTTTTTTTAGTTTCTAAGCGTCAACTTCATAAAATTAGCCGTTGCCATGAAATGCGCCAATATATCTTTTCAATAACATATATTTAAAATAGCTCTGGTAATTTTAATCTTAATGCTTTTAGTCTGACAGATAACTGCAATAGAAAAAGCAGTTAAAATAGTTGTAATAGTAGTAGTAGTAGTAAATGTTGAAGTGGTAGTCGTATTAGTTTATTGTGCAAACATTTGCTTTAGTCAGTGGATATCCCCCTATAAGCATTCTCTGAAAGTTGCAATTAAAATGTCGTTTTAACATTATGGATGTGTAGTGTTTTTTTTTTACTTCTAGTATCCCCCAAATATTCTCTCAAGTTTTCACCTTCATGCACTTAGCCTTAATAGTGTCAGCATATTTGCAGTAGACTGCTTAAGGTAGCAGTGGTAATAAGAGAAGTAGAAGAAGTATTTGCGTTATTTTGGTATTATTAGAAACATCAGTAGCAGTAGAATTAGTAACAGAAGTAGCATTTGCATGCTATCTTTTGATCAGCTGAACATTACCCTAATGACACCCGTAGAATTTTTACCCTGATATGGCAAGCATTTCCAAAAATGTTGCTGAAGTTCTTCTTGGACCTACTTTTGATGCCCATTTCATTTAAGCACTCTTAGTAATAAAAATAGTTGAAACTGAAGTAGTAGTGAGAGCACTTTAGCAGCAGTAGTAGCATTAAAAGTAGCAGAGACAGTAGTATTATCAGTAATTTGCACCTATTACATATTGTTTAATTGATCTTATTCTTAAGACATTCTCTAAAAGTTCCATCCAAATCTTTTGTTGTGCTACGTCCTTTTCGCAATCTACATGCACATACTATGTTCTGACTTAGTTCAAATTGTAGATAAATATTCGGTTGAATTTTCATAATCATATTCGTAGTATTAACAGTACTAATGTCATAGTAGCAGTGGTAGTAGTAAGAGTTGTCGAAGTACTAGTAATGTTGTATTAGCAGTGGTAGTAACAGTGGTAGCAGTAGTGCTAACATGAGTAGCAGTAGTTAAGCAGTAACTCATAGTTTGGTCCCAAAAGGCCCATATAGTGTATTAATAAAGTCACTAGCCCTAAAAACGCTGGTGCTATTGAACATTGGTCAGTTACGCAAACGTGGTTCTTACATAGTAGTTTAGAAAACTCGTTTCTTCATGAAATTTTCTTCAAGGTGCTTTTTTCCTTCGAGACTTTTTTTTTCTTTTTCTTCAAGTCATGTTTTCTTTTTCAGATGTTTTTTTAGGTATTTTGTTCTTCGAAACACTTTATTTTTTTTTCGAGAAGTTTTTGGGTTACAGAGATGCTTCTTCAAAGCATTCCCCAAGCCGCTTACGCGAGAATAATTTTGGTTCAGGAAACCTTTCAACTGAGCTATCAAGTAATTGTTATTTTTGTAATCTTAGACGTATGTTCTATGCAGTTAGTTTTGTGCTCTTGTGAATATCACCCCCAAGTCCTTTCTTCTTGAAAATCATGCAACCTTTTAACGCAATTAACTTGGTACAACACAAGTGCTTTGATTTTTGGAGAAATAGTTTCAAATAGAAAGAAAGAAATCGAGACATTGATTTGTGGAAAGAGGTTTTGGAACGCAGATGCTGTTGTTTAATAATTAACACACACCTGGCTGTTACATCACAGTTATATAAATATATATACCCCCTCCTCTCCAATCGGGCTAACCATCTCAGGTCTCTCATGCCATCCCACCATCCTTCCAAGGAGCTCTCAATCTCAGTGAATTTCATGCTAGTGAACATTATGCCCCATTAATCATTTAATAGGGGATTTTTAGGAAGAACTTTTGATCCATCATGCCCCAAAAAATGCAGAGCCCCACAGGTGCCAATATTCGAAGTAATCCCATTTACCAATCCAGGACCCTCCCTCCTTATATAAATAAATTACGTTCTATTGAAGGATTCAGAGAGGAAACATATGATACTCCATGCCCCCATGCGAGCCATTGTACTGTTCGTGGGAATAAATAGGAGTTTCAAGCCCTGCTCGTGCTAATTTCTGCTTGTTTAGAATCTAAATCAATTAGCCATTATAGTTTTTCCTCGTTATTGTGTTTCATTTACTTATCGATGCTGATTTGTGATAGTTCTACATTTGCTAGATTATTCAATTTTATTCTTGCTCCTTTTTGGCTTAATAAAGCTTTTTATTTTTCTTTGAATTTTTTTTTTGGAAAATATTTTCAATTATCACTTTAAAAGCCAGAATAAGCACACAGAACCGACAAAAGATAGCATCTGGTGCACGAAATTGTGTCTAATATATATTTAAATGGCAAATTAGATACCTTACTAACCTCAAATATAATGCAATCACTGTAATAGCCAAAACAAGCACATATATATGATTAGACACTATTTCTGCCACAGCGAATTGCGCATCGTAAAATTTCAGGTTTAAAAGGGAACACCCTAGTAAACTTCAAAATACTGCAGTCACTATAATATCTGCATAAGCACTAAAAATGACAAGAGATTGTCTTTAGTGCATCAAAATTGTGTCATCTAATTTCAAATTTGCCTCCAAGAAGCCTCCAAGATGCTAAGGGAAAAGAATACAAAGAAATGAAAGAAAACAAAGAAGAATTTTTCTGGCTGAATCGTCCACATGCAATTTTACGGGGAAAGAGGTTTGCGGAGAAAGGACTCTCTGGAAGGGATTTTATTGGAGTGGGGTCCCACCGTATGCTAGGGGACACTTCCCTGGATAAGTTTTCCGTAAGGTAGAGAAATATGTTACATAGAGGGTAAGACAGATGTACCACCATTATTTGAAAAACAAAAATAAATTATTAAATGTATGAAAGCTTGCTCAATACCTTCCTCAATACCTTGCTCTTTACACTAAGAATGTTATCAGTTAAGAACTTTCTTATCCCTTTTCAGGGACCCAATCCCAATGAATTCTAAATTAAGAAATCTTATTTCATATGAATCAATTAGCAAGGAAATTGTTTACTGGTTACTTTGGTCATTCATGCCCCCCAACCATCCCTGAATCCCCTCTACTCAGCTTCAGAGAGGCCAAAGTCCTTCCACTAGCCCATGGCCTCCTCTGATCAATCTTCAGAAGGCTTCAAGTCCAACTCCTGGGACCCTAATGTCGGAAAATTTCGTCCTGTTGGACTTTGCCACCTCTGACTCAATTACTATTGATTTTTCAAGAGCAAATCCATTATGCGCTATTCCCCAACAAATCCTGAGCCCGTTCGATCCAAAATTTGGAGCATCCCCGTGTCTCTCTCCAAGATCTCCTAGTGTCAATGAAGTTTATACTATGGAAATTCAGTCTGAAATAAATCAATTAGTATTTTTTTTTCAGGAAACTTATGGTCGTTCGTGCTCCCCTAATAGCCCCAAACCCCCTTGAGTAGACTTTTATTGACCCCAATGTACTCCCACTATCTGAGAACCCCATCCACCAAACCTTTAGAAGGTACAGTGACCTGTCTAGGTTACTCAGTATGACCCCAATTTGGGATCGGTACCAAATCAAGAGATAAGATGATGTATCATTTTATTAACAAATTTTAAACATTTAAAAAAAAATAT
>NW_027066931.1:0-16362 GCF_032884065.1 Artemia franciscana | reverse complement strand
TTTCGAGGGTAATAGCTACGTATGTTGAAAAAATGAAGATATTAGACTATTTTATCATTGCAAATGGTAAAGAATGTGATTAAAGGCTCTTTTCCTTTTTCAAAAGTTTTAGTTTTCGAGGTTAATAGCTACGTATGTTGAAAAAATGAAGATATTAGACTATTTTATGATTGCACATGGTAAAGAATGTGATTAAAGGCTCTTTTCCTATTTCAAAAGTTTTAGTTTTCGAGGGTAATAGCTAAGTATGCTGAAAAAATGAAGATATTAGACTATTTTATGATTGCAAATGGTAAAGAATGTGATTAAAGGCTCTTTTCCTATGTCAAAAGTTTTAGTTTTCGAGGGTAATAGCTACGTATGTTGAAAAAATGAAGATATTAGACTATTTTACGATTGCACATGGTAAAGAATGTGATTAAAGGCTCTTTTCCTATTTCAAAAGTTTTAGTTTTCGAGGGTAATAGCTACGTATGTTGAAAAAATGAAGATATTAGACAATTTTATGATTGCACATGGTAAAGCATGTGATTAAAGGCTCTTTTCCTATTTCAAAAGTTTTCCTATTTCAAAAGTTTTAGTTTTCGAGGGTAATAGCTACGTATGTTGAAAAAATGAAGATTTTAGACTATTTTATGATTGCACATGGTAAAGAATGTGATTAAAGGCTCTTTTCCTATTTCAAAAGTATTAGTTTTCGAGGGTAATAGCTACGTATGTTGAAAAAAAGAAGATATTAGACAATTTTATGATTGCACATGGTAAGCATGTGAATAAAGGCTCTTTTCTATTTCAAAAGTTTTATTTTTCGAGGGTAATAGCTAGGTATGTTGAAAAAATGAAGATACTAGACTATTTTATGATTGCAAATGGTAAAGAATGTAATTAATGGCTCTTTTCCTATGTCAAAAGTTTAGTTTTCGAGGATAATAGCTACGTATGTTGAAAAAATGAAGATATTAGGCTATTTTATCATTGCAAATGGTAAAGAATGTGATTAAAGGCTCTTTTCCTATTTCAAAAGTTTTAGTTTTCGAGGGGTAATAGCTTTGTCTTTGAAAAAAATGAAGATATTAGACTATTTTATGATTGAAAATGGTAAAGAATGTGATTAAAGGCTGTTTTCCTATGTCAAAAGTTTTAGTTTTCGAGGGTAATAGCTACGTATGTTGAAAAATTGAAGATATTAGACAATTTTATGATTGCACATGGTAAGCATGTGATTAAAGGCTCTTTTCCTATTTGAAAAGTTTTAGTTTTCGATGGTAATAGCTACGTATGTTGAAAAAATGAAGATATTAGACTATTTTATCATTGCAAATGGTAAAGAATGTGATTAAAGGCTCTTTTCCTATTTCAAAAGTTTTAGTTTTCGTGGGTAATAGCTACGTATGTTGAAAAAAATGAAGATATTAGACTATTTTATGATTGCAAATGGTAAAGAATGTGATTTAAAGGCTCTTTTCCTATTTCAAACGTTTTAGTTTTTGAGGGTAATAGCTACGTATGTTGAAAAAATGAAGATATTAGACTATTTTATGATTGCACATGGTAAAGAATGTGATTAAAGGCTCTTTTCCTATTTCAAAAGTTTTAGTTTTCGAGGGTAATAGCTACGTATGCTGAAAAAATGAAGATATTAGACTATTTTATGATTGCAAATGGTAAAGAATGTGATTAAAGGCTCTTTTCCTTTGTCAAAAGTTTTAGTTTTCGAGGGTAATAGCTACGTATGTTGAAAAAAATGAAGATATTAGACTATTTTACGATTGCACATGGTAAAGAATGTGATTAAAGGCTCTTTTCCTATTTCAAAAGTTTTAGTTTTCGAGGGTAATAGCTACGTATGTTGAAAAAATGAAGATATTAGACAATTTTATGATTGCACATGGTAAAGTATGTGATTAAATGCTCTTTTCCTATTTCAAAAGTTTTCCTATTTCAAAAGTTTTAGTTTTCGAGGGTAATAGCTACGTATGTTGAAAAAATGAAGATATTAGACTATTTTATGATTGCACATGGTAAAGAATGTGATTAAAGGCTCTTTTCCTATTTCAAAAGTTTTAGTTTTCGAGGGTAATAGCTACGTATGTTGAAAAAATGAAGATATTAGACAATTTATGATTGCACATGGTAAGCATGTGATTAAAGGCTCTTTTCCTATTTCAAAAGTTTTAGTTTTCGAGGGTAATAGCTACGTAAGTTGAAAAAATGAAGATATTAGACTATTTTATCATTGCAAATGGTAAAGAATGTGATTAAAGGCTCTTTTCCTATTTCAAAAGTTTTAGTTTTCGTGGGTAATAGCTACGTATGTTGAAAAAATGAAGATATTAGACTATTTTATGATTGCAAATGGTAAAGAATGTGATTAAAGGCTCTTTTCCTATTTCAAAAGTTTTAGTTTTCGAGGGTAATAGCTACGTATGTTGAAAAAATGAAGATATTAGACTATTTTATGATTGCACATGGTAAAGAATGTGATTAAAGGCTCTTTTCCTATTTTAAAAGTTTTAGTTTTCGAGGGTAATAGCTACGTATGTTGAAAAAATGAAGATATTAGACTTTTTTATGATTGCAAATGGTAAAGAATGTGATTAAAGGCTCTTTTCCTATGTCAAAAGTTTTAGTTTTCGAGGGTAATAGCTACGTATGTTGAAAAAATGAAGATATTAGACTATTTTACGATTGCACATGGTAAAGAATGTGATTAAAGGCTCTTTTCCTATTTCAAAAGTTTTAGTTTTCGAGGGTAATAGATACGTATGTTGAAAAAATGAACATATTAGACAATTTTATGATTGCAAATGGTAAAGAATGTGATTAGAGGCTCTTTTCCTATTTCAAAAGTTTTAGTTTTCGAGGGTAATAGCTACGTATGTTGAAAAAATGAAGATATTAGACTATTTTATGATTGCACATGGTAAAGAATGTGATTAAAGGCTCTTTTCCTATTTCAAAAGTTTTAGTTTTCGAGGGTAATAGCTACGTATGTTGAAAAAATGAAGATATTAGACTATTTTACGATTGCACATGGTAAAGAATGTGATTGAAGGCTCTTTTCCTATTTCAAAAGTTTTAGTTTTCGAGGGTAATAGCTACGTATGTTGAAAAAATGAAGATATTAGACAATTTTATGATTGCAAATGGTAAAGAATGAGATTAAAGGCTCTTTTCCTATTTCAAAAGTTTTAGTTTTCGAAGGTAATAGCTACGTATGTTGAAAAAATGAAGATATTAGACAATTTTATGATTGCAAATGGTAAAGAATGTGATTAGAGGCTCTTTTCCTATTTCAAAAGTTTTAGTTTTCGAGGGTAATAGCTACGTATGTTGAAAAAATGAAGATATTAGACAATTTTATGATTGCAAATGGTAAAGAATGTAATTAAAGGCTCTTTTCCTATGGCAAAAGTTTTAGTTTTCGAGGATAATAGCTACGTATGTTGAAAAAATGAAGATATTAGACTATTTTATCATTGCAAATGGTAAAGAATGTGATTAAAGGCTCTTTTCCTATTTCAAAAGTTTTAGTTTTCGAGGGTAATAGCTTTGTCTTTGGAAAAAATGAAGATATTAGACTATTTTATGATTGAAAATGGTAAAGAATGTGATTAAAGGCTCTTTTCCTATTTCAAAAGTTTTAGTTTTCGAGGGTAATAGCTACGTATGTTGAAAAAATGAAGATATTAGACAATTTTATGATTGCACATGGTAAAGAATGTGATTAAAGGCTATTTTCCTATTTCAAAAGTTTTAGTTTTCGAGGGTAATAGCTACGTATGTTGAAAAAATGAAGATATTAGACTATTTTATGATTGCAAATGGTAAAGAATGTGATTAAAGGCTCTTTTCTTATTTCAAAAGTTTTAGTTTTCGGGGGTAATAGCTACGTATGTTGAAAAAATGAAGATATTAGACAATTTTATGATTAAACATGGTAAAGAATGTGATTAAAGGCTCTTTTCCTATTTCAAAAGTTTTAGTTTTCGAGGGTAATAGCTACTTATGTTGAAAAAATGAAGATATTAGACAATTTTATGATTGCACATGGTAAAGCATGTGATTAAAGGCTCTTTTCCTATTTCAAAAGTTTTAGTTTTCGAGGGTAATAGCTACATATGTTGAAAAAATGAAGATATTAGACTATTTTATGATTGCACATGGTAAAGAATGTGATTAAAGGCTCTTTTCCTATTTCAAAAGTTTTAGTTTTCGAGGGTAATAGCTACGTATGCTGAAAAAATGAAGATATTAGACTATTTTATGATTGCACATGGTAAAGAATGTGATTAAAGGCTCTTTTCCTATTTCAAAAGTTTTAGTTTTCGAGGGTAATAGCTACGTATGTTGAAAAAATGAAGATATTAGACAATTTTATGATTGCAAATGGTAAAGAATGTGATTAGAGGCTCTTTTCCTATTTCAAAAGTTTTAGTTTTCGAGGGTAAAAGCTACGTATGTTGAAAAAATGAAGATATTAGACTATTTTATGATTGCACATGGTAAAGAATGTGATTAAAGGCTCTTTTCCTATTTCAAAAGTTTAGTTTTCGAGTGTAATAGCTACGTATGTTGAAAAAATGAAGATATTAGACTATTTTATGATTGCAAATGGTCAAGAATGTGATTAAAGGCTCTTTTCCTATTTCAAAAGTTTTAGTTTTCGATGGTAATAGCTAGGTATGTTGAAAAAATGAAGATTTTAGACTATTTTATGATTGCAAATGGTAAAGAATGTAATTAAAGGCTCTTTTCCTATGTCAAAAGTTTTAGTTTTCGAGGATAATAGCTACGTATGTTGAAAAAATGAAGATATTAGACTATTTTATCATTGCAAATGGTAAAGAATGTGATTAAAGGCTCTTTTCCTATTTCAAAAGTTTTAGTTTTCGAGGGTAATAGCTTTGTCTTTGGAAAAAATGAAGATATTAGACTATTTTATGATTGAAAATGGTAAAGAATGTGATTAAAGGCTCTTTTCCTATGTCAAAAGTTTTAGTTTTCGAGGGTAATAGCTACGTATGTTGAAAAAATGAAGATTTTAGACTATTTTATGAATGCACATGTAAAGAATGTGATTAAAGACTCTTTTCCTATTTCAAAAGTTTTAGTTTTCGAGGGTAATAGCTAATTATGTTGAAAAAATGAAGATATTAGACTATTTTTTGATTGCGAATGGTAAAGAATGTGATTAAAAGCTCTTTTCCTATTTCAAAAGTTTTAGTTTTCGAGGGTAATAGCTACGTATGTTTAAAAAATGAAGATATTAGACTATTTTATGATTGCACATGGTAAAGAATGTGATTAAAGGCTCTTTTCCTATTTAAAAAGTTTTAGTTTTCGAGGGTCATAGCTACGTATGTTGAGAAAATGAAGATATTAGACTATTTTATCATTGCAAATGGTAAAGAATGTGATTAAAGGCTCTTTTCCTATTTCAAAAGTTTAGTTTTCGTGGGTAATAGCTACGTATGTTGAAAAAATGAAGATATTAGACTATTTTATGATTGCAAATGGTAAAGAATGTGATTAAAGGCTCTTTTCCTATTTCAAAAGTTTTAGTTTTCGAGGGTAATAGCTACGTATGTTGAAAAAATGAAGATATTAGACTATTTTATGATTGCACATGGTAAAGAATGTGATTAAAGGCTCTTTTCCCATTTCAAAAGTTTTAGTTTTCGAGGGTAATAGCTACGTATGCTGAAAAAATGAAGATATTAGACTATTTTATGATTGCAAATGGTAAAGAATGTGATTAAAGGCTCTTTTCATATTTCAAAAGTTTTAGTTTTCGAGGGGAATAGCTACGTATGTTAAAAAAATGAAGATATTAGACAATTTTATGATTGCAAATGGTAAAGAATGTGATTAGAGGCTCTTTTCCTATTTCAAAAGTTTTAGTTTTCGAGGCTAATAGCTACGTATGTTGAAAAAATGAACATATTATACTATTTTATGATTGCACATGGTAAAGAATGTGATTAAAGGCTCTTTTCCTATTTCAAAAGTTTTAGTTTTCGAGGGTAATAGCTACGTATGTTGAAAAAATGAAGATATTAGACTATTTTATGATTGCAAATGGTAAAGAATGTGATTAAAGGCTCTTTTCCTATTTCCAAAGTTTCAGTTTTCGAGGGTAATAGTTGCGTATGTTGAAAAAATGAAGATATTAGACTATTTTATGATTGAACATGGTAAAGAATCTGATTAAAGGCTCTTTTCCTATTTCAAAAGATTTAGTTTTCGAGGGTAATAGCTACGTCTTCTGAAAAAATGAAGATATTAGACTATGTTATGATTGCACATGGTAAAGAATATGATTAAAGGGTCTTTTCCTATTTCAAAAGTTTTAGTTTTCGAGGGTAATAGCTACGTATGTTGAAAAAATGAAGATATTAGACTATTTTATGATTGCAAATGGTAAAGAATGTGATTAAAGGCTCTTTTCCTATTTCAAAAGTTTTAGTTTTCGAGGGTAATAGCTACGTATGCTGAAAAAATAAAGATATTAGACTATTTTATGATTGCACATGGTAAAGAATGTGATTAAAGGCTCTTTTCCTATTTCAAAAGTTTTAGTTTTCGAGGGTAATAGCTACGTATGTTGAAAAAATGAAGATATTAGACAATTTTATGATTGCAAATGGTAAAGAATGTGATTAGAGGCTCTTTTCCTATTTCAAAAGTTTTAGTTTTCGAGGGTAAAAGCTACGTATGTTGAAAAAATGAAGATATTAGACTATTTTATGATTGCACATGGGTAAAGAATGTGATTAAAGGCTCTTTTCCTATTTCAAAAGTTTTAGTTTTCGAGTGTAATAGCTACGTATGTTGAAAAAATGAAGATATTAGACTATTTTATGCTTGCAAATGGTCAAGAATGTGATTAAAGGCTCTTTTCCTATTTCAAAAGTTTTAGTTTTCGATGGTAATAGCTAGGTATGTTGAAAAAATGAAGATTTTAGACTATTTTATGATTGCAAATGGTAAAGAATGTAATTAAAGGCTCTTTTCCTATGTCAAAAGTTTTAGGTTTCGAGGATAATAGCTGCTTATGTTGAAAAAATGAAGATATTAGACTATTTTATCATTGCAAATGGTAAAGAATGTGATTAAAGGCTCTTTTCCTATTTCAAAAGTTTTAGTTTTCGAGGGTAATAGCTTTGTCTTTGGAAAAAATGAAGATATTAGACTATTTTATGATTGAAAATGGTAAAGAATGTGATTAAAGGCTCTTTTCCTATGTCAAAAGTTTTAGTTTTCGAGGGTAATAGCTACGTATGTTGAAAAAATGAAGATTTTAGACTATTTTATGATTGCACATGGTAAAGAATGTGATTAAAGACTCTTTTCCTATTTCAAAAGTTTTAGTTTTCGAGGGTAATAGCTAATTATGTTGAAAAAATGAAGATATTAGACTATTTTTTGATTGCGAATGGTAAAGAATGTGATTAAAAGCTCTTTTCCTATTTCAAAAGTTTTAGTTTTTGAGGGTAATAGCTACGTATGTTGAAAAAATGAAGATATTAGACTATTTTATGATTGCACATGGTAAAGAATGTGATTAAAGGCTCTTTTCCTATTTAAAAAGTTTTAGTTTTCGAGGGTCATAGCTACGTATGTTGAAAAAATGAAGATATTAGACTATTTTATCATTGCAAATGGTAAAGAATGTGATTAAAGGCTCTTTTCCTATTTCAAAAGTTTTAGTTTTCGTGGGTAATAGCTACGTATGTTGAAAAAATGAAGATATTAGACTATTTTATGATTGCAAATGGTAAAGAATGTGATTAAAGGCTCTTTTCCTATTTCAAAAGTTTTAGTTTTCGAGGGTAATAGCTACGTATGTTGAAAAAATGAAGATATTAGACTATTTTATGATTGCACATGGTAAAGAATGTGATTAAAGGCTCTTTTCCCATTTCAAAAGTTTTAGTTTTCGAGGGTAATAGCTACGTATGCTGAAAAAATGAAGATATTAGACTATTTTATGATTGCAAATGGTAAAGAATGTGATTAAAGGCTCTTTTCATATTTCAAAAGTTTTAGTTTTCGAGGGGAATAGCTACGTATGTTGAAAAAATGAAGATATTAGACAATTTTATGATTGCAAATGGTAAAGAATGTGATTAGAGGCTCTTTTCCTATTTCAAAAGTTTTAGTTTTCGAGGCTAATAGCTACGTATGTTGAAAAAATGAACATATTATACTATTTTATGATTGCACATGGTAAAGAATGTGATTAAAGGCTCTTTTCCTATTTCAAAAGTTTTAGTTTTCGAGGGTAATAGCTACGTATGTTGAAAAAATGAAGATATTAGACTATTTTATGATTGCAAATGGTAAAGAATGTGATTAAAGGCTCTTTTCCTATTTCCAAAGTTTTAGTTTTCGAGGGTAATAGTTACGTAAGTTGAAATAATGAAGATATTATACTATTTTATGATTGCACATGGTAAAGAATCTGATTAAAGGCTCTTTTCCTATTTCAAAAGTTTTAGTTTTCGAGGGTAATAGCTACGTATGTTGAAAAAATTAAGATATTAGACTATTTTATGATTGCACATGGTAAAGAATGTGATTAAAGGCTCTTTTCCTATTTCAAAAGTTTTAGTTTTCGAGGGTAATAGCTACGTATGTTGAAAAAATGAAGATATTAGACTATTTTATGATTGCACATGGTAAAGAATGTGATTAAAGGCTCTTTTCCTATTTCAAAAGTTTTAGTTTTCGAAGGTACTAGCTAGGTCTGTGGAAAAAAAGAAGATATTAGACTATTTTATGATTGCACATGGTGAAGAATGTGATTAAAGGCTCTTTTCCTATTTCAAAAGTTTTAGTTTTCGAGGGTAATAGCTACGTATGTTGAAAAAATGAAGATATTAGACAATTTTATGATTGCACATGGCAAAGAATGTGATTAAAGGCTCTTTTCCTATTTCAAAAGTTTTAGTTTTCGAGGGTAATAGCTACGTATGTTGAAAAAATGAAGATATTAGACTATTTTATGATTGCAAATGGTAAAGAATGTGATTAAAGGCTCTTTTCTTATTTCAAAAGTTTTAGTTTTCGGGGGTAATAGCTACGTATGTTGAAAAAATGAAGATATTAGACTATTTTATGATTGCACATGGTAAAGAATGTGATTAAAGGCTCTTTTCCTATTTCAAAAGTTTTAGTTTTCGAGGGTAATAGCTACTTATGTTGAAACAATGAAGATATTAGACAATTTTATGATTGCACATGGTAAAGCATGTGATTAAAGGCTCTTTTCCTATTTCAAAAGTTTTAGTTTTCGAGGGTAATAGCAACGTATGTTGAAAAAATGAAGATATTAGACTATTTTATGATTGCACATGGTAAAGAATGTGATTAAAGGCTCTTTTCCTATTTCAAAAGTTTTAGTTTTCGAGGGTAATAGCTACGTATGCTGAAAAAATGAAGATATTAGACTATTTTATGATTGCAAATGGTAAAGAATGTAATTAAAGGCTCTTTTCCTATTTCAAAAGTTTTAGTTTTCGAAGGTAATAGCTAGGTCTGTGGAAAAAATGAAGATATTAGACTATTTTATGATTGCACATGGTAAAGAATGTGATTAAAGGTTCTTTTTCTATTTCAAAAGTTTTAGTTTTCGAGGGTAATAGCTACGTATGTTGAAAAAATGAAGATATTAGACAATTTTATGATTGCACATGGTAAAGCATGTGATTAAAAGCTCTTTTCCTATTTCAAAAGTTTTAATTTTCGAGGGTAATAGCTACGTAAGTTAAAAAATGAAGATATTAGACTATTTTATGATTGCACATGGTAAAGAATGTGATTAAAGGCTCTTTTCCTATTTCAAAAGTTTTAGTTTTCGAGGGTAATAGCTACGTATGTTGAAAAAATGAAGATAATAGACTATTTAATGATTGCAAATGGTAAAGAATGTGATTAAAGGCTCTTTTCCTATTTCAAAAGTTTTAGTTTTCGAGGGTAATAGCTACGTATGTTGAAAAAATGAAGATATTAGACAATTTTATGTTTGCACATGGTAAAGCATGTGATTAAAGGCTCTTTTCCTATTTCAAAAGTTTTAGTTTTCGAGGGTAATAGCTACGTATGTTGAAAAAATGAAGATATTAGACTATTTTATGATTGCACATGGTAAAGAATGTGATTAAAGGCTCTTTTCCTATTTCAAAAGTTTTAGTTTTCGAGGGTAATAGCTACGTATGCTGAAAAATGAAGATATTAGACTATTTTATGATTGCAAATGGTAAAGAATGTGATTAAAGGCTCTTTTCCTATTTCAAAAGTTTTAGTTTTCGAAGGTAATAGCTAGGTCTGTGGAAAAAATGAAGATATTAGACTATTTTATGATTGCACATGGTAAAGAATGTGATTAAAGGCTCTTTTTCTATTTCAAAAGTTTTAGTTTTCGAGGGTAATAGCTACGTATGTTGAAAAAATGAAGATATTAGACAATTTTATGATTGCACATGGTAAAGCATGTGATTAAAGGCTCTTTTCCTATTTCAAAAGTTTTAGTTTTCGAGGGTAATAGCTACGTATGTTGAAAAAATGAAGATATTAGACTATTTTATGATTGCACATGGTAAAGAATGTGATTAAAGGCTCTTTTCATATTTCAAAAGTTTTAGTTTTCGAGGGTAATAGCTACGTATGCTGAAAAAATGAAGATATTAGACTATTTTATGATTGCAAATGGTAAAGAATGTGATTAAAGGCTCTTTTTCTATTTCAAAAGTTTTAGTTTTCGAAGGTAATAGCTAGGTCTGTGAAAAAATGAAGATATTAGACTATTTTATGATTGCACATGGTAAAGAATGTGATTAAAGGCTCTTTTTCTATTTCAAAAGTTTTAGTTTTCGAGGGTAATAGCTACGTATGTTGAAAAAATGAAGATATTAGACAATTTTATGATTGCACATGGTAAAGCATGTGATTAAAGGCTTTTTTCCTATTTCGAAAGTTTTAGTTTTCGAGGGTAATAGCTACGTAAGTTAAAAAAATGAAGATATTAGACTATTTTATGATTGCACATGGTAAAGAATGTGATTAAAGGCTCTTTTCCTATTTCAAAAGTTTTAGTTTTCGAGAGTAATAGCTACGTATGTTGAAAAAATGAAGATAATAGACTATTTTATGTTTGCACATGGTAAAGAAAGTGATTAAAGGCTCTTTTCCTATTTCAAAAGTTTTAGTATTCGAGGGTAATAGCTAGGTTTGTTGAAAAAATGAAGATATTAGACTATTTTATGATTGCACATGGTAAATAATGTGATTAAAGGCTCTTTTCCTATTTTAAAAGTTTTAGTTTTCGAGAGTAATAGCTACGTATGTTGAAAAAATGAAGATATTAGACTATTTTATGATTGCACATGGTAAAGAATGTGATTAAAAGCTCTTTTCCTATTTCAAAAGTTTTAGTTTTCGAGGGTAATAGCTACGTATGTTGAAAAAATGAAGATATTAGACTATTTTATGATTGCAAATGGTAAAGAATATGATTAAAGGCTCTTTTTCTATTTCAAAAGTTTTAGTTTTCGAGGGTAATAGCTTTGTCTGTGGAAAAAATGAAGATATTAGACTATTTTATGATTGCACATGGTAAAGAATGTGATTAAAGGCTCTTTTCCTATTTCAAAAGTTTTAGTTTTCGAGGGTAATAGCTACGTATGTTGAAAAAATGAAGATATTAGACTATTTTATGATTGCAAATGGTAAAGAACGTGATTAAAGGCTCTTTTTCTATTTCAAAAGTTTTAGTTTTCGAGGGTAATAGCTAAGTATGTTGAAAAAATGAAGATATTAGACTATTTCATGATTGCACATGGTAAAGAATGTGATTCAAGGCTCCTTTCCTATGTCAAAAGTTTTAGTTTTCGAGGGTAATAGCTTTGTCTGTGGAAAAAATGAAGATATTAGACAATTTTATTATTGCACATGGTAAAGAATGTGACTAAAGGCTCTTTTCCTATTTCAAAAGTTTAAGTTTTCGAGGGTAATAGCTACTTATGTTGAAAAAATGAAGATATTAGACTATTTTATGATTGCACATGGTAAAGAATGTGATTAAAGGCTTTTTTCCTATTTCAAAAGTTTTAGTTTTCGAGGGTAATAGCTAGGTATGTTGAAAAAATGAAGATATTAGACTATTTTATGATTGCAAATGGTAAAGAATGTAATTAAAGGCTCTTTTCCTTTGTCAAAAGTTTTAGTTTTCGAGGGTAATAGCTTTGTCTTTGGAAAAAATGAAGATATTAGACTATTTTATGATTGAAAATGGTAAAGAATGTGATTAAAGGCTCTTTTTCTATGTCAAAAGTTTTAGTTTTCGAGGTTAATAGCTACGTATGTTGAACAAATGAAGATATTAGACTATTTTATGATTGCACATGGTAAAGAATGTGATTAAAGACTCTTTTCCTATTTCAAAAGTTTTAGTTTTCGAGGGTAATAGCTGATTATGTTGAAAAAATGAAGATATTAGACTATTTTATGATTGCACATGGTAAAGAATGTGATTAAAGGCTCTTTTCCTATTTCAAAAGTTTTAGTTTTCTAGGGTAATAGCTACGTATGTTGAAAAAATGAAGATATTAGACAATTTTATGATTGCACATGGTAAGCATGTGATTAAAGGCTCTTTTCCTATTTCAAAAGTTTCAGTTTTCGAGAGTAATAGCTACGTATGTTGAAAAAATGAAGATATTAGACTATTTTATGATTGCAAATGGTAAAGAATGTGATTAAAGGCTCTTTTCCTATTTCAAAAGTTTTAGTTTTCGTGGGTAATAGCTACGTATGTTGAAAAAATGAAGATATTAGACTATTTTATGATTGCAAATGGTAAAGAATGTGATTAAAGGCTCTTTTCCTATTTCAAAAGTTTTAGTTTTCGAAGGTAATAGCTACGTATGTTGAAAAAATGAAGATATTAGACTATTTTATGATTGCACATGGTAAAGAATGTGATTAAAGGCTCTTTTCCTATTTCAAAAGTTTTAGTTTTCGAGGGTAATAGCTACGTATGCTGAAAAAATGAAGATATTAGACTATTTTATGATTGCACATGGTAAAGAATGTGATTAAAGGCTCTTTTCCTATTTCAAAAGTTTTAGTTTTCGAGGGTAATAGCTACGTATGTTGAAAAATGAAGATATTAGACAATTTTATGATTGCAAATGGTAAAGAATGTGATTAAAGGCTCTTTTCCTATGTCAAAAGTTTTAGTTTTCGAGGGTAATAGCTACGTATGTTGAAAAAATGAAGATATTAGACTATTTTACGATTTCACATGGTAAAGAATGTGAATAAAGGCTCTTTTCCTATTTCAAAAGTTTTAGTTTTGGAGGGTAATAGCTACGTATGTTGAAAAAATTAAGAATTAGACTATTTTATGATTGCACAGGGTAAAGAATGTGATTAAAGGCTCTTTTCCTATTTCAAAAGTTTTAGTTTTCGAGGGTAATAGCTACGGATGTTGAAAAAATGAAGATATTAGACTATTTTATGATTGCACATGGTAAAGAATGTGATTAAAGGCTCTTTTCCTATTTCAAAAGTTTTAGTTTTCGAAGGTAGTAGCTAGGTCTGTGGAAAAAATGAAGATATTAGACTTTTTATGATTGCACATGGTAAAGAATGTGATTAAAGGCTCTTTTCCTATTTCAAAAGTTTTAGTTTTCGAGGGTAATAGCTACGTATGTTGAAAAAATGAAGATATTAGACAATTTTATGATTGCACATGGTAAAGAATGTGATTAAAAGCTCTTTTCCTATTTCAAAAGTTTTAGTTTTCGAGGGTAATAGCTACGTATGTTGAAAAAATGAAGATATTAGACTATTTTATGATTGCACATGGTAAAGAATGTGATTAAAGGCTCTTTTCCTATTTCAAAAGTTTTAGTTTTCGAGGGTAATAGCTACGTATGTTGAAAAAATGAAGGTATTAGACTCTTTTATGATTGCACATGGTAAAGAATGTGATTAAAGGCTCTTTTCCTATTTCAAAAGTTTTAGTTTTCGAGGGTAATAGCTACGTATATTGAAAAAATGAAGATACTAGACTATTTTATGATTGCAAATGGTAAATAATGTAATTAAAGGCTCTTTTCCTATTTCAAAAGTTTTAGTTTTCGAGGATAATAGCTACGTATGTTGAAAAAATGAAGATATTAGACTATTTTATGATTGCAAATGGTAAAGAATGTGATTAAAGGCTCTTTTCTTATTTCAAAAGTTTTAGTTTTCGAGGGTAATAGCTACGTATGTTGAAAAAATGAAGATATTAGACAATTTTATGATTGCACATGGTAAGCATGTGATTAAAGGCTCTTTTCCTATTTCAAAAGTTTTAGTTTTCGAGGGTAATAGCTACGTATGTTGAAAAAATGAAGATATTAGACAATTTTATGATTGCACATGGTAAAGAATGTGATTAAAAGCTCTTTTCCTATTTCAAAAGTTTTAGTTTTCGAGGGTAATAGCTACGTATGTTGAAAAAATGAAGATATTAGACTATTTTATGATTGCACATGGTAAAGAATGTGATTAAAGGCTCTTTTCCTATTTCAAAAGTTTTAGTTTTCGAGGGTAATAGCTAAGTATGTTGAAAAAATGAAGATATTAGACAATTTTATGATTGCACATGGCAAAGAATGTGATTAAAGGCTCTTTTCCTATTTCAAAAGTTTTAGTTTTCTAGGGTAATAGCTACGTATGTTGAAAAAATGAAGATATTAGACAATTTTATGATTGCTCATGGTAAGCATGTGATTAAAGGCTCTTTTCCTATTTCAAAAGTTTTAGTTTTCGAGGGTAATAGCTACGTATGTTGAAAAAATGAAGATATTAGACTATTTTATGATTGCAAATGGTAAAGAATGTGATTAAAGGCTCTTTTCCTATTTCAAAAGTTTTAGTTTTCGAGGGTAATAGCTACGTATGTTGAAAAAATGAAGATATTGGACTATTTTATGATTGCACATGGTAAAGAATGTGATTAAAGGCTCTTTTCCTATTTCAAATGTTTTAGTTTTCGAGGGTAATAGCTACGTATGCTGAAAAAATGAAGATATTAGACTATTTTATGATTGCACATGGTAAAGAATGTGATTAAAGGCTCTTTTCCTATTTCAAAAGTTTTAGTTTTCGAGGGTAATAGCTACGTATGTTGAAAAAATGAAGATATTAGACAATTTTATGATTGCAAATGGTAAAGAATGTGATTAAAGGCTCTTTTCCTATGTCAAAAGTTTTAGTTTTCGAGGGTAATAGCTACGTATGTTGAAAAAATGAAGATATTAGACTATTTTACGATTTCACATGGTAAAGAATGTGATTAAAGGCTCTTTTCCTATTTCAAAAGTTTTAGTTTTCGAGCGTAATAGCTACGTATGTTGAAAAAATGAAGATATTAGAAAATTTTATGATTGCAAATGGTAAAGAATGTGATTAGAGGCTCTTTTCCTATTTCAAAAGTTTTAGTTTTCGAGGGTAGTAGCTACGGTTGTTGAAAAAATGAAGATATTAAACTATTTTATGATTGCACATGGTAAAGAATGTGATTAAAGGCTCTTTTCCTATTTCAAAAGTTTTAGTTTTCGAGGGTAATAGCTACGTATGTTGAAAAAATGAAGATATTAGACAATTTTATGATTTCAAATGGTAAAGAATGTGATTAAAGGCTCTTTTCCTATGTCAAAAGTTTTAGTTTTCGAGGGTAATAGCTACGTATGTTGAAAAAATGAAGATATTAGACTATTTTACGATTTCACATGGTAAAGAATGTGATTAAAGGCTCTTTTCCTATTTCAAAAGTTTTAGTTTTCGAGCGTAATAGCTACGTATGTTGAAAAAAAAAAGATATTAGAAAATTTTATGATTGCAAATGGTAAAGAATGTGATTAGAGGCTCTTTTCCTATTTCAAAAGTTTTAGTTTTCGAGGGTAATAGCTACGGTTGTTGAAAAAATGAAGATATTAGACTATTTTATGATTGCACATGGTAAAGAATTTGATTAAAGGCTCTTTTCCTATTTCAAAAGTTTTAGTTTTTGAGGGTAATAGCTACGTATGTTGAAAAAATGAAGATATTAGACTATTTTATGATTGCAAATGGTAAAGAATGTGATTAAAGGCTCTTTTCCTATTTCAAAAGTTTTAGTTTTCGAGGGTAATAGCTACGTATGTTGAAAAAATTAAGATATTAGACTATTTTATGATTGCACATGGTAAAGAATGTGATTAAAGGCTCTTTTCCTATTTCAAAAGTTTTAGTTTTCGAGGGTAATAGCTACGGATGTTGAAAAAATGAAGATATTAGACTATTTTATGATTGCACATGGTA
>NW_027066930.1:0-16362 GCF_032884065.1 Artemia franciscana | reverse complement strand
GATGCATTTCTTTAGTTTATAAGTGCTCTGGAGGCACGTGTCTTGTGCGTTGATTTGAACTGAACGCGTCTCTGATTAAACACTAACACGTGGCGGCCTATGAAGTCGCCACGTGCCAGACATATTCATTTCTTCGTTAAGTGATCAAAAGAGGGAATTATATTTGCTGATTGAATTCTAAGGGCAAGGGGCTAATGATTCCTGTAGGCTGGATACGATTAAAAGGTGGATACAATTGCAATTAAACGCTCCATGGTGATGTCGTTTCGTCTTTGTTAATGGGGGTCATAAAACCTTTGGGAAAAGTTATTTGGTGGGAAATTTGACTTCCGAATGATAAACGGTGATTAAGATATGATTGAGGAACAAATACCAGAACCAGAAATGGCTAAGAAATGAAGGTGGTTGGTAGGACTACATATCATGCATGTATCAGAGAGTGTCACAAGCCAAAACATCATACATCTTATTTTAATTTATTTTAAGTTTGACTCCCAAACGTGAAGCAGTGCTTTAGGTACAATTAGGCATATGAAATACCAAAATAAATGGCCAAATTACGCTTTCATATGACATAATTTTTTGAAGCCGGTAAAGCATACGAGGCATGTAAAATTTATTTTATATTTGAAAACCGAATTAAAAACTGTGCTTGAGCTACGTTTAGGCAAATGAAATACCAAAAAAGGCTAAGAACTGAAGTTTTTTTATGCTTTTAGATGATGCACTATTTTAAAGTGATAAGTAAAAAGAAAATATTTTGTTTATAATTACTTATGATTGACATCCGAAATAGAAACCATGTTTGAGATAAAATTACATAAATGAAATACCAAAAAATTTGGTCATTACATAAATGAAATACAAAAAAAATATTGCTAAAAACTGAAGTTTTGGTCACCCTTTTACACGAAACATTTTTTGGTTTTGAAGCGGCGTAAGTTAACACATCATATATTGTTTTATATATTTCTTTTTATTTTGACTTCCAAACTGAAAACGGCGATTGATTTACAACTAATAAAATGAACACCATAAGGAAGAGCACATCCAGAACCCTTTTTCAGAGGAGGGGGTATTTTTCAGATGTGGGGGGATGTATGAAAAAACTTAGATACGTATCTCAAATTAGTTTTTATGACGTTTTTGTTATGTTTTAAAGTAAGAAAATTTTTTCAAAGGGTTGGCTCAAACCCGGTAACTCCCTGCCTTAGACACGGCCTTAAACCACAAACTTAAATAGCTAAAAACTGAAGAATCTTGATAAGCTTTGAAATTAAACATTCTTTAAAAGTGGCACATGTCAAAAACCAGATTATGTTTAAATCCAGTGTTCCAACAAAATGCATTTCTATATGTTTTTTTTTTATTGCAGCAGAACGTTTTGGGTTTTGGTAAATTCACCTATTTAGCTATTTATCCTTAGCCGATTGTGTACGTCTATAGTAAGTTATCTACAGTCTCTAGACTACGGGCTAGCAATCCACTGCAGTACTAAGCCGTCTGAGACCAACAGAGCTACGCATGCTCCTCTGTTTCAGTTTATTCAAAGCTTCCATTTTACATCCTCCTGAAGAAGTACATAGAAATATAGTCGTACATAGGACGTACATAGGATTCTATTTGAACAATGATAGAAAGGTAAAATAATTAGTAAATATTGAACAATCCGCAGCTTATCCAATCGCAACAATCGCTACAATCCGCAGCTTATCCTCATTGTTTTTTTTGTGAGTGTGTTTATTGGATTCCTTGCATGTTTTCATTCTACACATTCCAATAAATGTGTTAATTTGCTTGTGTGTTTTATGCTTGTGTTTTTTTTTTATCGGATTTCAAAGATTTGCTGATTCTACACAGTCCAATAAGTGTTTTTATATTTGTGTATTCCTTGTGCTTTATGTTTGTGTTTTTTCTGTGTATGTACCGAATTTCTAAGATTTTTGTACACTCAATAAGTACTTTTATGTTTGTGTGTTTATTGTGTTTGATATCTCGGTTTTTTGTGTTTATTGGATTTCTAAGATTTTGCTTTTATTCTACAGAGTCCAATAAATGTTAGTAGTGTAAGCGACAATACTACAGAAGATGCACCTTTATTTGGACACTCTAGCTTGCCTATACTACAGACAGGACACCTGAGGCTTGGCCTACTTAAATTTTAGATGAAACTACAGAGGGTACATCTCTTTTACATACTTCCATGAGAGTCTCATTTGCATATAGCTATGAGGTCATAGCAACCAACTATGGAAACCAGATACAATATAATTATCGATTTTCAATGTAATTCATATTAGCAAGAGAGTAGAACTCATAGAAAGAGAACAGTTTGAATATACTCTTTATGATCAAGTTTTTATTTGACAATACAAATTAGCAAAAATGAGTGGTTTCTTTACAATATTGTAAACAGCGGAAGCGGAAAAGCGGAAGTGGGATTTTCCGTGTTTCTGTCAAATATTCATATTCTGGTTAAACTATTAATATTTCAAATTCTAAGTAAACTGATTATTTAGGGATGTCAGTTTCCTGTACCATGTTCCGTGTTTTGTAAGATATAAGTTAGAGTTGAAAATTAGCCGAGTCAGTTCTTATTCTGTGTCTGTCCTCGTCGTGTGTACATTTAATGTATTATATGTGTAAATAAACATTTTTATTACACTTTATGAGAGTTAGAGATACTAGATATCCTCCACCGGTCGAACCCTATACTGTAGGCCAACGCTACCGTAATGTTCTAATGAAGAGAACGCAGAGAGAGAGAAGAGGAGAAGAAGAGCCTTTACAAAGTGGTGGCAGCGGTTTTCGCCGGAGAGGATAGAGTTCTTACCATCCTCTGGATTTCGGTCCGAGGTTGTGTCGTGAGTTTGTTTATCTTCAAAATTTGGTGGACTCCGTCATTGTCAGCTGTAGTTGGGGCGTGGAGACTTTCCGCTGAGAGCTGCTTCGGTTCGTGCAAGACCGTGGTATTGGTGTGTGCTGGTCGTCGGTTGACTTCGGAAGTTGAGAGCTGTTGCTGTTTTCGTCGTTGGGGATTCCAGCTGTTCCAGCTTTGCCGTTCCAATTGTTCCAGTTTTGCCGTTCCAGTTGTTCCTGTTTTGCAGTTCCAGTTGTTCCAGTTTTGCCGTTCCAGTTTCGCCGTCCCAGCTCCAGGTTCCCGCCGCAGAATCCGGTTTTAGAGAGAAAAAAGTGAAGAACGTCGAAGGACAATTTATGATTGTAAGTCATGCATTTTAAGTTCGCACGCGAGCAGGAAATCTGTTAGGAGTGCTTAGTAAAAATTGCCTTGTTTTTACAACTTTAACTTAATCAATTTCTTTTAGTTATGAGCGCAATTCCAATTTTAGATCCTTCTGATCCTGAATTTGATAGAGATATTGCTTTATTATTTTTGAATGATATATAAAGTAAAGGTTTAAAAGCCCCTTTGAATTTTGATTCTACAAGTCGGGATTATAATCCGAATTCTGTAGTAACATTTTTGACAACTGTGGGTAATTTAATGGCCAAAGAAAGTGCCAGGATAAATATGGGAGATATTTCGGGGGTTAATTTAACAGATATACCTATGGAGGGCAGCAGCAACCAGGGTAATGCGAATCAAAGAGTAATTGGGTCAGTAATGGATCCCCTACTGAAAACACACTTCTTAAAGAAAAGCAGGAATTTTATCAGCAACCGTAGATGCTGAATTTGGACAGGACAGATTAAGGGACTCCGTCAGAACTGGTCTGACGTAAAATGTGACCAGGGGAGAGGTAGATTTTTTTATATAGGATGTCAGGGTTAGATGTATATTTTAGACAGATATTTTTGTGGAAATAAATATGATGAGAAATTTGTTTTATGGCACTGACGTAGTGAGGCGTTGTGTCGAGAGAGATGAGGCTGGTGAAGGGGCGGACTGCGGTCGACCGAGGGACCAGGAGTTAGCGGCTGACATGGCGGAAAGGAGTTCCGTACATGGGATATTAACAGCCGATAGGGCGGAAAAGAGTTCCGTACCTGAGGAGTTAGCGGCTGACATGGCGGAAAGGAGTTCCGTACATGGGATATTAACAGCCGATAGGGCGGAAAAGAGTTCCGTACCTGAGGAGTTAGCGGCTGACATGGCGGAAAGGAGTTCCGTACATGGGATATTAACAGCCGATAGGGCGGAAAAGAGTTCCGTACCTGAGGAGTTAGCGGCTGACATGACGGAAAGGAGTTCCGTACATGGGATATTAACAGTCGATAGGGCGGAAAAGAGTTCCGTACCTGAGGAGTTAGCGGCTGACATGGCGGAAAGGAGTTCCGTACATGGGATATTAACAGCCGATAGGGCGGAAAAGAGTTCCGCACCTGAGGAGTTAGCGGCTGACATGGCGGAAAGGAGTTCCGTACATGGGATATTAACAGCCGATAGGGCGGAAAAGAGTTCCGTGCCTGGGAAAATAATAGATATGATCAAAAACCCTAATAGTGTCGCTAGTAGATTAAAATCTAAAGACAAAGAACAAAGTAGCAATGGTTATAGCTTACGTCAACGTCCGGTTCAGAAACTTTTGGTAGTTCAAAATTGTCTTGAACAACCAATAATAACAAGTACATTAATGTCAGAGGAATCAAAAATGGTAGAATTAGAGTTAGAGAATTGTGGACTTAGTAGAGTTGATTCAAGATCATCTGTATACCAGCGTCCAGTGGAGACTCCAGCAGTAACTTCAGGGATAAGGGAGGATAGCTCCATTTCTAGTGAACAACAGGAGATTCAAATAGAGCATAGTCAGGCTAGTTTAGAGTTAGATAAAGGGGAGATAGAGGTTGAAGTAGGATCGAGTGGAGAGTCAAGTAGTTTTAGGAGAAGTAACAGGAAAAGAAGCAATAAGCCTCCAGGCTATTATAGAGAGTACTAAGAGATAAATAGAGTAGGGCTAATATAGAGACTAGTAAGGAATTGATATAGACAGGTAGATAGAGGGAAGGATGTAGATAGAATTCGTGATGATTAATAAGACAGAAGAAACACTTCCTTTCAAATAGGAATAATAGAAAAATAAATGTGGTGAACGAAAGCATTATAGCGACTTTTCTCAAACGGCGTATTAACTTCATTTTGATATATTATGAATAGTAAAAGAACTGAATAATTTTTGGAAAAAAAAATTAAGGCTTTGGTAAAAATCTTCAAGTTAATCTTCATGAAGACAAAAACAAAGGTATTTCTACAAATTTTTTCTGCTAGGTGTAGTTATGCGAATTTAATGCGAACTTAGCGTGACAATATAAAGTGCGATGAAAGTTAAAAGTGTCAATTGGAACAATATTTTCTTGCGTCTTATTGTTCAGTTTTAGTATCAGTAGTTTAATTTGTGTGTGTTCTTATTAAGTGTACCTTTGTTTGAGGATCGAAAATCATTTTTATCTTTTTTGAAGAAAAAAAAATGATTTTGAAAATCCGGGGGAAAATCTGTAAACAGCGGAAGCGGAAAAGCGGAAGTGGGATTTTCCGTGTTTCTGTCAAATATTCATATTCTGGTTAAACTATTAATATTTCAAATTCTAAGTAAACTGATTATTTAGGGATGTCAGTTTCCTGTACCATGTTCCGTGTTTTGTAAGATATAAGTTAGAGTTGAAAATTAGCCGAGTCAGTTCTTATTCTGTGTCTGTCCTCGTCGTGTGTACATTTAATGTATTATATGTGTAAATAAACATTTTTATTACACTTTATGAGAGTTAGAGATACTAGATATCCTCCACCGGTCGAACTCTATACTGTAGGCCAACGCTACCGTAATGTTCTAATGAAGAGAACGCAGAGAGAGAAGAGGAGCCATTTACAATATAAGAAGTTGATAGTGCAGCTGGTAACACCAATGGTACAACAACAAGAGTACCAAACGTAGCAGTTGAAATTGCAAGAGGATCTCGACTAAGCCCTGGTAGGTCAAGAGGATAAAAAAATTCTATATTCTTCGCTGTTTCAAAGATACATAGCCAATGACCTGTCTTCAAGGTCGATGGACCGCTATTAACAATGATAATGGTATTGTTAACACGTTGAACTTTTTCAAGGAAATCCGATGGTCTACAATAGGGTTTGTATTTGGACATCTACGGATCCATATTAAATACGCTGATCCTTTGATTTATGTCCAAGGTGCGAGGTCTAGTAGAACACTGGCTTCGGGAGTGATTTCTCAGTAAGTTTCAAATTTATTTAATGAGATTAATACAATGCCTTCAACTAGCGGCTCGGCAAGTGTGCACTCTAAACGTACATCCCCCGTTGGCACTACACTCATATCTCTTGAGTGCCAGACAAGTTCAATAAAATGATAGAATGAGTTTTTACAAACATCGTATTAGTTATAATGTTTTCAAATAGTTGTGGATCTCAATCTACGGATTGCATTGTCAACTTATACTGTGTCCAATAGGATTTATCAAGGGATAAATTGTAGAGCGGGATTTCATATACTTTACACATAAGAGATGAAAGTTCAAACATTTCAAATTTGTGTGGGCAACCGATCCTATTGTACTAGCACTTTTTACAAATGCCAATGCTACTTTTGAAGGAATTTCACCATTGATAAATAAAGAGTCAGTGGTGTGCGTGAATCCGTGGCAATGTGTCGCTGATTGGTGATTGTATAAGGAAAAAATAGTTTGATATTATTTCCTCTAGCTCTCAGCTTTTCCTCTGCCAAAACAGCAGAACCCATAGCCTGTTGCTTTCATACATGAAGTAGTGCCGATATGAGAGGGACTGTTACATTGGGTAATGTAGGAAGTTCCTTTCGTGAAATGAAATTGGACAGAGCAAGTGTTATTTGTATGTCCACAATAATATTCGGTGGTAAGCATTGGGGTTTATTAAATATCTTGTTCACAACTAAATGTAATTCACAAATGGCCTCATGTTTAAGTGCATCTGTACTTCCAGTGTCTGTCTTATATGGATATCCATTGGCTGAAAAACTCAATTTCCTATATGACTCTGATGTCATCAAAATGAACAGAACGTAGCTCCCATAATTAGAAAAATTGTTGATAGTGCTCACCAATGTTGCATTTATGTAGACACTGATTTGACAAAATAAAATATGCCATAAACAATTTTCATATGATATTCCATCAATAAGACAGTGAATTTCATTGTCAAATTTCTTGACTATCACAAGTAAATGTGTAAATGTGGAAGACAAATCCATCAAATAACCTTCATTAGAATAAATTTTAAGGTGGATATTTTCAGAGAGCAGTTGTTGTGGGTAGAATTGTTCATAGCAGCTATGTTTTACTCTCACATCAACATTTTCTGCATTAAATAGATTAAAAAATGAATTTATTGATTGATGGGAATCATTGTGTGTTAAATTTGCCATTTCAGTCTAGGTTAAAAAATCTTTTTTGATCTAACAATTTTCTTCCTCGGTTTCTACCTTTTCTTCATTGACAAGAGTGATGTCTTCACTCTGAATGTTTCTGACATAAGTACAGACTGATGGATGATACAGTGTTTCTCGACCTTTCTAAACCTTTTTCACTTCGTCGATATTTCAATCACTCACCAAGGGTTCGTGTACCAAAACTGAGATTCTTCAAAGCACTTTTTTTAAATCCTTGCCAGAGCCCCAATCGCATAGCGTAGAGGATGCAAAATCCTCGGCAGCCGGTACAATAATTTTTTTAAACAATGGTAGTACAGAGCGAAACATCTTAGCCAAACAGCTGCCAAGACCATAGCCCAACATTTACGAACAAACTTTTTAATTGTCCATTCCAGGACCTATTTGTTTTTCTTTACCAAAAGTAGCAGCATAGCAATCAATATCAGGACAAACGAATGGCCTCTTTTTATTAGAAAGCCTGCTATGGAACGAGTAAAAAATGACATGTAATCACGGCTAAACATTTCGTTATTACTAAAGGATCACCTAATTTAGCTCTTAATGTTAATTGACAGAGTCCCAAATAAGAATTATTTACAAGGATATAGTGAAGATGCTTTATATTGTAGTGATGAAGGTGATCTGGTTTTTCGTTAAAGAACACGTCGGAGGGGAGCATTGTGACTACTAACTCTCGAAGTTTCAACGAATAAAGGGTAAAGCAATATACAGCTGTCTGAGGAGAAGCCAGCTGCATAGTCTGAAAAATGACACAATCTATGCGAATAGTGCTTCCAGCACTCTTACCATTGATTATATTCTGTTGAAAAACAAGAATATCTCTCATATTATCATTGAGAATAACCTTCTCACTGTCAATGGATGAACTAAAGTAGATCTTGCCCTGTTCCATTGAATAGTACGATTGAAAGACACCATTTTTACGAGTGAAGATTCTTCTATTGATAGCATGACACAAATCAATCATACTACCAAATTTCTTTTATGGTAATGTGACGAAGAAATATTCACCTGAATTCACTGTTTCTATCCAATACTTCTTAAAGAGTGACCAAGTAAGTGGTCTAACTATTATGTAATATGTAAGATTTTTTCTCAAGATATCATATGTATTTTTGAGAATACAATCGACAAGAGCAACTTTACACTCGCCATCAAATTTGACGGTGGGAGAGAGCTATTGTCCAAAAATCACTTATTCTATTCAAATCATTGCAGAGTGGATCAAAGACACTGGACATGAATGTCACATAGAAATCATTGGGAATTGTTTGTATCTTGAACTACTACCCAAGGATAAAAATCAGAGTTATATCCAAGCCAACGAACAGGCATCTGTCTCTTGCCCTTTTGTGCATGACTCCTTAATATCTTTTCAAGCTGATCAATTTGACTATTAATTTTAACTTTTTGAAGTTTATAGTCATAAAAGCCAAAGATGATTCCTTCATCTTTGGTGTCTCGTAGACACTATGGCTGATCAGGCTGAAGTAGCCGCCAGGCGAGGAGATAGTCGTACTGTGTACGCTATAACGAAGGAGCTTGCGGGTATTTCGAAGGCTTCTTCAACTCAAGTTGAAAACAAAGAAGGCATCTTATTAACCCAGACGGATGACATAAACCGACGTTGGATGGAACATTTCACCGAGGTATTAAATCAGGTGCCTCCCACGACCTTTTTAAATATCCCTGAAGAAACACTGTTTGATCTTGGAATATATTCCGGACCTCTCTTGCTGAGTGAAGTAAAAGATGCTCTAATGACTTTGAAAAACGGAAAGGCAGCCGGTAACGATGGCATACCCCCAGAACTGTTGAAATGTGGTAGAAACGCCCTAGCAGTGCCCATGTTTGAACTTTTGTCACGTATTTGGGAAGATGAAAAAGTCCCGAGTGAATGGTCAAAGGCAGTAATTATAAAACTCTTCAAAAAAGGACAAAAGACTAAATGTGACAATTGGAGAGGCATCGCTTTACAATCAGTAGGCAGCAAGGTTTTGTGCCAAATTATTCTCAATAGAATTCAAAGTAAAGTGGAGAAAGTTCTGAGAGATGAACAACATGGATTCCGCCAAAACAGATCGTGTTGTGACCTAATATTTAGCCTGAGAATCCTGCTCGAAGAATCTAACGAATGGCAGGTTCAATTACTCGTAGTATTTATTGACTTTCTCAAGGCCTTCGACTCGATACACCGCGAGACCATGTGGAAAATCTTAATACATTACGGGATCCCGATTAAAATTGTAAATATAATTAAAGCGCTTTACCTCGATATTAAGTGTGCAGTACAAACCGAGGGTGGCCTAACGGACTGGTTTACCGTTCAGTCGGGTGTAAGGCAGGGCTGCATTCTATCGCCACTGTTATTTGCCATAGTCATAGATTTTGTGCTTCGTGGATGTAGCTTCAGTGAGGGTCTACAATTAAACCCACTAAGAACCCTCCATGATGGTGTTTTTGCGGACGATATTGCACTCTTCGCTCACGAATCAGAAGATATACAACACAATATAAATGAACTTGAGCGTGTGGCAAATGCTGTTGGACTCTCCATAAACGCTAACAAGACTAAATCAATGTCAAATGCAGTCATTCCTGACTTAGCTGAGGGACTTTTGGTCAACAATGAGGAAATTGAAGTAGTGAGAGAGTTCAAATATCTAGGCAGCATTCTTACGCAAGATGCCAATCCTGAAAGAGAAATTTTGTGCCGAATAGCATTGGCTGGCTCTGCCTTCAATTGTCTCAGAAATGTTTGGAGAAATAGTAAATATTCCCAGAAGCTAAAACTCAGAATTTATAATAGCAATGTCCTCTCCGTTCTTACATATGGTTGTGAAACTTGGAGTATCACTGCGCAACTAGGAAAACGACTATGGGCATTCGATAATAACTGCTTAAGATATATTTTGAATATACATTGGACTGAGAGAATACGAAATGATGAGATTTATACCATAACAAATCATACCCCCATCCTTGATACCATTAGAAAGCGACGATGGATGTATTGGGGGCACATGGTGCGAATGGGTGATGGAAGGCTACCTCATGACATATGGTGTTGGATACCCCCCGGCCTCCGCAAGTCAGGGAGACCCAAAATGACAGTTGGCAGGATGTTAGAGAAGGAGGCGAAGCTGGCGAGGTCTTCGATGGAGGAGCTTTGGTCGAAGGCTCAGGACAGGTCGTCGTGGCGAACCACTGTTGCTGCCTTATGCGCCCTCAGGCGTGGGAGGACCTAAGTCTAAGTCTAAGTCTAAGTAGACAATATGTTATGGATTTATTGTCTAGGAGTTTTGACTCTTTAAAAATTTAGTGGACCATAACTAATTCCCATTTTCAAAAATATTAGTGGTTCTACTAATTCGAACAGTTTCACCAGCATTGAATTTTTTCACAATGTTTTCACTAGAATATTGCTTAAGAAAACTTTCAATTATATCAAGATCGAGGGCTAATGTTGGACAGAGATGGGGCACTGATTATAAATTTACATGATTTTATCTAAATCTCGATTAAAAGCAGCATTATTTTTCGACATACAATATCTTGAAATTAAAAGTAGAATATTCCTTATCGATCGTTCGGCCAATGCAGCCTTTATATGACTATGACTATGATAGAGCATTGTATTATATTTCAACAATACCTTCTCTCTATCTGGATTAACAAATCAACTACTTTATCCGTTTGAATTGTTCTATAACAATCTTAATCAAGAATTCTTTCTATAGCCTTAGTAACTTCATTACCTTTCATGTCCGCAATGAAAAGCATATGCATTGCGACTAAAGACGCTGATTGCAAGTCGAATATATTTGTAGGGTGTATTGTGACGCCTTTGAATCTCATATAGAGTTAAAAGATCTGCTTGCATTATATGTAGTGGAAAAAGGCTACAGTTTTCGATAATAATTACCACAAACCCTATGATGTCGAGTTTAATTTGGTTCATTTTGTAGATACTCTCTCGCTAACTCTTTTTTAGGTCCAGTGACTTTAGAAAGTGTGGTTGGGGGGCTTAGACTTCTGGCTTCACCAATATATTCATAAACACGTTTCAAAATTTCGAACATTTTGAGCACAAACACGTAGTATAGCATGCGTATGGTAAACGTAATGTACCCTTTCGCACACTAGCGGGTAGTGATGAGTTGATATCAATACTTGTTCGCTTTTGTCACACCACCATCACCATTGGTGTCATCAAATCGTGATTCTACTACAGGTAGTATTAACACTAGGTGTGATAGTTTTTTCTGAGATTGATTTAAAATCTTCTTCCTCTTCTTTTAATGTTAGAGTGCTAAGTTCATTTTGTTTCTTTAGAATTTGCATGTTGGTAATAAGACTTTCCGGAAAGTTTAATTTAATTAAAAGGTTTTATAGGTGATTGTCAAATGATAAAAGTCCTTTACGATTTATCACCATACCATACATTAAATCAAGTATATTACAAAATTTCCCCTGAACTATAATTTGTTTCCCTTTACTATCAACTTAAAATATTTTTACTTTCAATGAGTTATGTTAAGACATATCAATGAGAAATGTTTAGTTTATTCACGATATGAGTGTGGCAGTAGGTCTTCAGCACTTGGTAATATTGAATTGTCTTCTTTTTATTGTGATTTTATTGTTTCAGAATCTTGAAAAGCCATTTTCTTTTTATCAATGACAGTTTGACACTTTGACAAATTGACCGGTCTCAAATGATAGGGTCTATGTATTTCCACTCGTCGAAGTGCATCTTGAAGCAAAAGTAGTTTTTATCATCGGCAATATTCTCATCATTGAATCTACTAAGATTGTCCTCAAAGTGTTCCATTGGTGAAAGGGCCAGTTCTATTGGCGTGAATTGGTAGGGATTGGCTGTTCTTCTAGAGAAAACTGTTTCCAAGTACATTAACTATTGGCAGTAAAAGTGTAAAAAAAGCTACCACCTGCTTTGAGAAAAAGTTTTCTCTTAAAATTCTTTCCTTTGTTTTTACAAGACAGGGTACGTAGAATGGAATAATTTTGCTTTATTTGTTGCTTAACTACTTCTGGCAATGAAACACTACCTCGGTTAAATTTAAACTATGTTCAACTATGAGACTAATAAATTCCTTGTCAATCCGATCTTTGAGTATGGCTTTCCTAAGTGGTGGTTTTGAAGTGCTTAGAACGAAAAATATATTTTTATTTTCATATAGTTTCTCTAGTGTCATGATGGCAACTAATGAGATTTTTTACTTTTCACTGGAAAATATATAATTTCATTTCCAAAAATATCTATTACCACACGCAAATCCTCGGGTGTATTCTGACTAAGATCCAATAGAATGTAATTACAGGCTTTATTTGTTGCCTGACTGAATGCTGAAAGTAGAAATTTTTAGTTCTGGGATATATTTGTTTGTTTAGATTTAATAGAGAACTTGAATCAAGAACAACCTTATAAATGATATACACGGTACAATTAAAAGCAAATGTTCTCATACATTTGTTCTAATAAAAAAGGGTGGGTAGGACAAGGCTTACGGATATCTGTTCCTGATTTGAGCAGAAAGTAAGCAATGGTAGTATTTTTTTAGACCACTGTTCAATGGATTCGGCTAAATCATCAATAAACAAACAAGAGTTTGGTTCAATAGTGTTCAATGCAAGAATTCTCAATCTGAATTTTGTGTCTGGTGAGAGAGCTTTTATTTTATAATATGACTCTTGCCAAACACTGTAGCATTAGTAGATTTTTTTAGGTTTTCCAAAACTATTTTATTATGATTTTTGATTATTTTCATTAAAAGTGTTGTTTTGCCCGACATTGATAGACCACAAAAAACGATCTGAATGGTGTTTTAAATTGATTTCATATTGCCATCTTCAACAGCTGGATTAAAACTAACTGTAAACTGTAGTTGTCTAGTGCATAAAAAATAATTTTCCTATCAGTCCTAGGACGATTTTCAAAAATAACAACAACAACAATTTAAAAAAATACATTTTTTCTTTTATTTTTACAATAAATACACAATATTTGTAATTAATACAAAAATATCACAGCTTTAAAAACAGTTTTTTAAAGAAATAAATTTACAACATCTTTAATCAAATACAACAATATGAGAGTTTAAAAAAATACTTTTTTTATTTTTAAAATAAATATACAACATTTTTCATCAACAAATATTACAAATACACTCAAAAATTGGCCACTTCTCCGGAAGGGTACGACGGCCACTAGCGGTGGCCGGCTGAAGGTTGGATCCCTCTCCCCCTCCCCCTCTCCCCTTCCCAGGCCAGCCACGGGTGCAGAAGGAGAAATACATTGAAAATAAAAATTAACTATTTGTTTCGTGGATAGCCTATATGAAAAAACCATTGAAAATACAAAAATTCTGCCTTGGATACACACGAACCATATTTATAAGAACTCTTCTTCCTACCACCACCCACCTCCCACCTAGTATTACCATTTGAATTTAAGTGAATTTTTCCAGACCGGGATGTTTTCTATTCTGCACACTTTCATCTCGATCTGAAATACAGAAGTGCCTATGGGGTAGTACCTTCAGATCATCGTCACATACATTGAATTTGTCCAATATAGATAAAATGGCATTTTTCTACTCTAACCGTGTAGCTTTTAAAGTTTAAAGAGCGAATCACCATGACTTTTGTTCTTGGAACTAAACTAATTTCCGCAAAGTTTCTATAAACACTCATATCTACATTTTTTTTTAACAAAGTGTGTAGGCACCCCCTTGCAGCCTAGTTTGATATCCCTATTGTGTGTCTGTATACAGTACACCTTCGGACCTTGAAGCACACCATTGGATATAAAGTCGCTCCCCGTCTCGGATTTTAGCAATAATAGTTGATTTAGGAAGTGGCACTTCACTAACTCCGGATAAATGGATTCATACCAATTGCTAAGGCCCATTCGAGAGCTAATGTGTCTAAGGTTTTCCAAATCATTTAATAAATTATCAGTTTCAATTTTTAACAGAAGTGAATCTTCTCCTCCATAAAACACTTGAACTTCCATCTTCCTCGGGCATTTGAGATTAGATACGTTGTAAAAGAATGCCAACATAAGTTTTTTGGATATTTCTTTAATTGAGCTGACAGCAGCGATATCTTTATTTAAAATGAAATTTCTTTTTTTGCTATGCAAAAGGGTTATATTGGAGTCTATGATAGTTATAGATGTGAAGTTGTTATCGGATATGATTCTAGCACGTTCTTTTGGGTTGCTTACAAAGTCAAATTGTCTCCTATTGCGTACACTCTCGCAGATTTTTACCGAAGGCTGAATTTAAAATTAACTTTAAGATTTCTTTTTCAACCTTTGTTTTCACTTCTGAACGCTTACCGACAAAAGTGTCAATAAACGTTTTCATGTATCCTTTTTGATCAAATTGGAGGGCTATATGAATCTTAGTGACCCCGAAACCACTGGCTACTATCCATTAAAAGAATATGATGAAAAACGAAATTATGTTTTGGGTCAAAGTCAGCAAAAAGTTTTTGTTTTGAAGGTGTCCAGGGTATACCCCTATCCTCTACAAAGAAATATCATGTGGAATCAAATAGTCCTTAGTGACTGGTCTGTTTATGCACGGACAAACAAAATCCTTTACAGAGTCGTGAAGTTCCAAAGGTATTTCACCATCAATTAAAAAAAAAACATCCTTGCGGTCTATTCTCCTCAACAGTGGCAATGTTGGGAAATCTAGAGCACAAGTATTGTCAAGCCTTTTGTAATTACCGCACGGCAAAATGTAGTGAGACATTGCAAAGGAGAATTCATATCTAGAAAAACTGTGATCAAATTTTCACTGGTGCATTGTTCAGTCGGATCAGTTTCCAAGATACGATCCCCGTTGAAAATATACCCTTCCCTTATTGTTTCTATAAATAGAAGCTGGTATACGTCGGTAATCAGACCTATTTCTTCTTTACTGATTTTTAGAATTAAATCCATCCCCTGATGAGGAGTAGAAAAATAAAAATCCAAATCCAACCCACATTCCCGCTATATTTTATCCGTGCTCTTACATACAATATCAAATAAGGTCACTACACAACAAAGAGTAGTGATAAATTGCCAAAAGAGGAATGTGTCTTGAAGACTCCTCAATAGCGGGCCCTAGAAGGTTTTTCCTGACCCTCATAGGTTTTTAAACAATCAAAGAAAAAAAAGTCCTATTATGTAACAAGCACGTGCATCTCTTAGAGTACATTCCCTGTTACGTAACAAGGACAAGTTTCTCAAAGAAAATTAAACATCTGCGTCTTGAGCAGATCGCCGCTAAACTTCTTCGTAATATTCACATATTAAGGAAGAAAAGAGTAGTCGCTCTTTGTCTGCCTAAAAGCAGAGGGGCATCACTACTTTCAAGGCTAGCTGACAGAATATCTCCCTCACTTGATCTAGGAGTTCTTGAATTTTTTGCTTACATGGTTTTACTACGACAATATCGTCAGCGAAGTATACATCGCTCCAGCGTACTTCAGAATTTTGTCGGATGCCATCTGTTCTAATCCTTCGCATTTTGGAATCAATGACAATATTGATTAGTAGCGGCAGCAAGACGTAACCTTGTTTAATTCCTGACAGGATGCAGAATTTCTGACAGGGAGAAGACCGAGGTGTTGAGGAGGGAGAAATACCCCTCATATGCGTAATAATTTCTCTATATTACAAGCTTTAATGTTGTTCCTTACTTTTAGTTGGAAAAACTGCTTTTTTTATTTAGTATAGGAAAAGGGCTGGAATAAGGAATAACAAAGGAAGCTGAGTCTTTCAAAGCCTTTCCTTTTTATGCAGCTAAAGAAATTTTTTCATGGGAAGCAGAAGAAATAAGTGTAGTAAAATAAAACGCCTCATACCACGACAAAGTTGAATTCGGTTTTCTATGTTCTTTGAGGCTATTATTGAAACAAGCAGAAAAAGCAGTAGCCAAAG